>NC_051154.1:224546585-224788327 GCF_013339745.2 Dermacentor silvarum | reverse complement strand
TCACTTTGGGAAAAGCATGCGCGTCCCCACTGCCGGCGCTTATCACGCCAGTGTTGACCGCGAATGTTCACGGTCATCGAGTGAGCTTGTCTCATGTGTATGGGTGCGTTACACCACGGGTGTAGTTAATAATATAATATTTACTGCAATTTATATATACTACCCATACAACTATAAGCCTTTGAATATAATTCTAACAGGTTGCTATCGCTATCAGTGGCCTCGCTTTTCGGGTGGAACTGCGAGGTTTTATTGCAGTAGCAATTGTATGAACCCTCCAGGCGCATTTTTGCCATCGGCGTCACGGTGATGTTCCGTATAGACGGTTTTCAGCAGCGGCGCACGGGCGCGGCCATGTTTGATCACGTGATTGCGCCGGCATGACTGGCCTTGGGTTGAAGGCCAGCGAAGGAGCCGTACTGCTGTAGTCGTGGGCGACGGTGCGGCAAGCGGCGTTGTTTCGGGTCCACCGATGGACAGCGGCTGGATCGACGACACAAAGCTCTGGCCCATGGTTCAACGATCATATAAGTTAACCATTGTTTGTCATTTTAACGTTGTATGTGCTCGCGCCAGAGCGCTCTGGCACTCGATCATCGTGCATGCGCGTCGCTTGTTCGCGCCGAGCGATTCGAGCTCATGGAGGCTTCTTGTGCGGCGTTCACGTCAGTTCGCTAGTTCTTTTCTTTTTGTGGTTAGTGCGGTGTACTTAAGCTACGATCTGAGCTGTTTGAAGTGGTTGCCCAGCCTCTCGCGCTTTGCTTGACGGCCTCGAATGTGTATGCTTGAGCACCGAGTGAAAAATCCGTGTCCGCTTGTGTGTTGACGTCTCGCTTGCTGGTATTTTAGCTTCCCACATACGTTGAGGTAAGTGTTTGCCTCGATACTGGTGCACTGATCTCTGCAGAATTCACCAGTGCGGCGGGAACTGAACTGAATGCCCCCGAACGGGTGTTGGTTCATAGTAAAACCCCTGTCACACGGGCACGTTCGATCGCAGTTGAGCCTCGATCCGAATCCAGTCGGTCGTGATCCGCAAATCGTAATCGAAGTGTCCGATTTCGATAGGAGACCGACGTAAGCAGCTTCTAGCTCAGTGTGACAGAAAACGAGGTACAACGAGAAAGAAAGATCCGAAGAAATAACCCTCTAAAAAGGCTGTTTTATTTTTTATGCACATATAATTTTGAAAATCTGTGTGCTGCGTCGACGCCATGCACGTAGTTCTGAGATTTGCAGACAATCAGAATCGGCGGACGTGGCACGTCGTTTACCTAAAATACCGAATGAAAAAGTAATTTTTCTGAAAATTGATTTGTACGTACCTTTACTACCTATTAGGCACGTTTATTATTTGCTTCGGACTTAGTTACACTTAAAGCGTTAGAGCCCAAACAACACGATCCTGATCCTTGGACTGTGTAGTAGCGATCATTTTCGATTGCGATCGAAAGTCCGAGCCGGATCGAGGCTCGATCGCGATCGAAAGTGGCCATGTGACAGGGGCATAACTTTGGCTAGCTGTAACTGAAGCGTTTTATAAGTGAGAGCTCCCGTTTCAACTTTTCAAACTCTTCATACGAGAGCAACACCAGCTTAGTAATCAAATATGTATGAATTATTGAAACTCCAGAACTATAATTTATAATCCAAACGATCAGTTTAATATCATACTGTATCTATCGTGTTATTTTAGTTCTTTCATTGCCATTTTTTTTTTCATTCCCGCAGTACATACAAATGTTTCTCCCCTATTTCAGCTGGCTACGACTGCATGGTCAAGGCAATCGACCAAGATGGGAAGCCTGCACAGGACTACAGGTGGTTTGCAGAGGGCAACAACCTTTTTGACAGTGGCAATGTTGGGAAAGCTTTGTGTCAATCTAAGGATGGCATCTGTAGCATAAAGCTGTGTTCCAAGCTGCAGTGTTGGGTAGGGATAGTCCTTGGTTGGACGCCCATCAACAAAGTGAATAGAACATACCTGAAAGAAAAGGGTGATTCATGTAATATTTACAATGGTTTGCTTTTATTTGAACGTAAGAATAAAGGAGTCTACATAAATAAAAAGCACGCACATGGGTAACGCATGCAGTTCTTATTGCAAACTGCCATAAATGTGACAAAAAAAGGCAATAGCAATGTGCTGCCAATGTCTTTTCCATAATCACAAATAATGTCATAATTTCATAGTGTCAAATAATGCTACAATTTCGCGATGTCAAAAGAGGCTATGAAAATTAAAGTAAATAATATATATATTATATATATATATATATATATATATATATATATATATATATATTCAGCATGCGCTTTGGGGGAACCCTGAAAGACACAAGGCAGAAGGAAACAGCTGATTTGTAGTTACTGTTACAAGCGCGAAAGCCTTGTATGATTTGGGTATGTGCCACAAGCAGTAGTGGGACACGGAGTACGAGGGGGGCAGAAGAAGAAGACGTTCTCCTAGCGATAGCAGAACCTCGGCTGGCGCCCAAGACCGTCGGTTGCGTCCGAATAAACCCTCTTTTCACGGAGAGTTACCTGTAACAGAGTGGTGGAGGTGCTGGGTACACGACGTCGCCGTACTACGGAGTCGCAACCGCTTGAACTTCGCCGGAGCCGCCGTCTAGCCGGTCTCTCGCCGACAACATTCATCATGCCACAGAACGGAGGACCAGACCCGGAGCCAGTTGCAACCACGCAAAGGTCAACGCCAGTTGCCCTTGCCCACCATTACATGGAACCACGCTCGTTCGCGGGAAGAGCGGGAGAAGACGTGGACGAGTGGCTTACGCACTACAATCGGGTGAGCCGATATAACCACTGGAACTCGCTCACGAAGCTTGACAACGTAGTCTTATTTTTGAGATAAACCGCATTGATGTGGTTCGAGAACCACGAAGAGTCCTTAACAACATGGGAACTCTTTGTTGAAGAAATAGGGAAGTGTTTTGGCGACACTGATGCCAAAAAGAAACGCGCCGAGAGAACACTTGCCCAAAGAGCTCAAACTCCAACAGAGACATGCACAACCTATATAGAAGAAGTACTCAAGTTGTGCAAGATCATAAACCCACGGATGTCTGAGGACGACCGAGTCGGACATCTTCTGAAAGGCATCGCAGAAGACGTCTATAATTTTCTGATAGGGAGAGAAGACCTCACGTCCGTCTCAGATGTCTTGCGTCACTGCCGTACATTTGAGACGTTGAAGACCCGTCGCATTGCACCCAAATTTGGACGACTGGCAAACGTGACAACTGTCGCCAGCGTCGATACCAGTCCATCCACCGACCTTGCCTCTACAATCCGGGAAATAGTACGCGAAGAACTGCGGCGACACAATGAACTAGTGTGCAACACAGCTCAACCGCCGGCTACGTACCCAGTGTATCACTCGGCGCCCACAGCACCATGCGCTACTTTGCCACCGTCTGTGTGTGTCACGGACGTCGATGTGGCTGGAACGACGTGGCCACATCTGGAGACGTTTCCGTCAGAGCAGCGGTATGGGCAACGCTTTCACTCCAGCCGTGATGCACAGAGGCGAACGGCTCCTGTTCAACGTACTGGGGTGCTGTACCCTGTTCGACAACCTCTGCCGGCTGAGCGCTTGGAGCGGCATTTCGTCGAACGTCCTCTGCCCTTGTGCTACAACTGTGGTATCGAGGGCCACATCGCCAGGTACTGCAACGTGGCCCCACAACGCCGCCAGCCGCCAAGGTACGACCGATCAACAACATCTGGCCAGCAACGTGTTGGCGGTGCGTACACATATCCACGCGGGATGTCCAATGAGAACCTGGGAACACTGCGAAACCGTTCACCGGCTTCCGATCGGAGCTTGACACCACCTTCTGCTCCTCGCGTAAGCCGGTCACCGTCTCCCCGGCGCCGCTACCCGTCGCCTTCGCCGGAAAACTAGTCAGCGCGGCCGTTGGAGGTGAGGCCGCTGGACAGTCTTCGATTATGACAGAAATACCTCCGCCAATTTGCATGCTTAAAAATAAGATTTGTGTACGTGTAGACGGCGTCTCAACGATGGCCTTAGTAGACACTGGAGCGACCGTTTCCGTAATGAGCCACGCATTCAAACGCCTGCTAGGACGAAAAGTGCTGTTTTCGTGGGACCGTGCCGATGTGTTTCGTGGAGTGAGTGGAGAACTATTGTACCCTGTAGGTGTGTGCAGTGCAACAGTTAGCTTGGGTTGTGAAACGTTTAACGCGGAGTTTGTAGTTTTACCTCATGCTACGCATGACGTAATTCTGGGCCTCGATTTTCTTAAGCTGTGTGGTGCCAATGTCGATTGCCGAACGGGAGAAATTACTGTAGATTCGAGCCTTCCGACCGTCTTTGTGGAACACCCGCCGTGTTACGAATGTGCCCTTTGTGTGTCCGCAGATACCATCGTACCGCCGCTGTCTGCCAAATGTGTCCCAGTCGCCTGTTCTCCTGCAACCGACAGAACATTTGAAGCTACCGTAGAGCCCATTCACCTTAGTTGCCTGAAGAAGAATGTTCTGGTGCCCTATTGTACGCTGTCGGTTATCGGCGGGCGTACTGTATTATGGACGATAAATTGCTCCAACGAACCCACAATACTACCGGAGGGTCTGAAACTTGCGGCTATTCGTGAACATCAAGTATTGGCGCTCGCCATCCTTGCAGAAGCCCCCGATGCCACGGATGAGTCCCAGTCGGATGCATGCGCCACGGACACTTCGATGATGGCTATGATAAACAAATCGCTCAGCACTAACAAACGTCAGGAACTGGCAAATATTCTACGAAAACACTTCGCGGTATTCGACTTTTCCCAGCAAGAGGCTCCACCATCCATTCCCCCTTCTCGTGTACAGCATCGCATAGACACGGGATCTCACCAGCCTCTGCGACAAAAGCCATACCGGGTGTCACCTTCGGAGCGCAAGGTGATCAATGACCAAGTCCGTGACATGCTGAAGAAAAACGTTATCCAAGAATCGAGTAGTCCGTGGGCAGCCCCAGTAATTCTAGTTAAAAAGAAAGATGGCACATGGCGATTTTGCGTTGATTACCGCCGCCTCAACGCCGTTACTAAGAAAGACGTATACCCTTTGCCACGGATTGATGATGCTTTAGATTGCCTTTCTTCGGCCTCGTACTTTTCGAGTGTAGACTTGCGGTCCGGATACTGGCAGATTCCGATGCACAAGGCAGACAAGGAAAAAAACGGCATTCGTGACACCCGACGGACTTTTCGAATTTAATGTGATGCCGTTTGGGCTGTGTAACGCACCTGCAACTTTTGAGCGCTTCATGGACAACATTCTGCGTGGTTTGAAGTGGGAAGTCTGCATGTGTTATTTGGATGATGTCGTGATTTTCGGACGCACGTTTAGTGAACACAACGCTCGCCTCAATCTTGTACTAGAGTGCCTAGGCAAAGCACGCTTGGTACTAAACTCCAAGAAATGTCGCTTTGGAGAACGCCAAACACTAGTTCTAGGCCACCTAGTGGACAAAGAGGGCATAAGACCTGATCCAGCAAAAACTGCTGCGGTCGAAGCCTTTCAGCAACCTCGCTCAGTAAAAGAGCTACGAAGCTTCTTGGGCCTGTGCTCATACTTCCGTCGGTTTATTCCCGGATTTGCTCACATCGCGCATCCATTGACGTGTCTGCTTCAGAAAGGCGTTCAATTTGACTGGACCCCAGAATGTGCGTGTGCTTTTCGTGAATTGAAGTTCCGTTTGACGTCCCATCCAGTTCTCAAACACTTCGATCCCTTGGCTCCCACTGAACTGCACACGGATGCTAGCGGTATTGGTGTCGGCGCAGTTCTTATTCAACGCTTCGACACCAAAGAACACGTCGTAGCGTACGCCAGTCGCTCTCTGAGCAAGCCCGAGCGCAATTACACCGTCACAGAACAAGAATGTCTCGCGGTGATTTTCGCAGTACAGCGCTTTCGGTCATACTTGTACGGACGCCCTTTCACCATCGTCACAGACCATCACTCGCTGTGCTGGCTCGTCAATCTGCGCGATCCATCCGGTAGGCTTGCACGTTGGACACTCCGTCTACAGGAGTACGACTTCACCGTTTCCTATAAAAGCGGTCGACGGCACTCCGACGCCGACTGCCTGTCGCGGCTACCGCTTCCCACGACGGACTGTGACGCGGACAACTTTGACCACTACATCGTAGCCTTGGAGCCAGCATTTCCTGATCTCAATACCTTTAAGACAGCAGCAAAACGACGACACTTTAAAACTGCTTGCTGCCAAACAGAAATCAGCAGCCAATCGTTATTGCACACGTGATGGGCTTCTGTACAAGAAGAACTATTCTCCCACAGGCTCACGATATCTCCTGGTGGTCCCGAAAAGTCTACGCACTTCCATCTTGCGGGCTATGCATGACGAACCAACCTCCGGTCATTTGGGAGCAGCTAGAACGCTTTACCGTCTTCAAGAACGATTTTACTGGCCTAATATGCGTCAGACGACGCAACAGTACGTGTCTAGCTGCAACGAATGTCAACGTCGCAAACGTCCCACAAGTACTCCTCCTGGTAGATTACACCCTGTGCCACCCCCAAGGACTCCATTCGAGCAAGTCGGGATCGACCTTCTCGGCCCGTTTCCACGGTCCTCCAGTGGAAATCGTTGGATCGTAGTGTGCACTGACCACCTGACACGCTACTGTGAGACGGCCGCAATACCATCGGCTACTGCAGCCGACGTGTGCGTTTTCTTACTACGTTTTATCATCCTTCGACACGGGCCTCCTAAAGTCGTTATTAGCGATCGCGGGCGCCAGTTTACTGCAGATGTGGTTGAAGAGATGCTTCGCCTGTGTTGTTCAAGTTTTCGACACTCTACGCCGTACCATCCACAAACAAGCGGCCTTACGGAACGCACCAACAGAACTCTCACGAACATGTTGTCCATGTACGTGTCGACGGATCATAAGAACTGGGACAGCGTTCTACCTTTCGTAACTTATGCATTTAACACCGCCCAGCACGAAACTACCGGCTACAGCCCCTTCTTTCTTCTTTACGCTCGGCCGCCACGTTATACCCTCGATACGATCTTCCCATTTCTGAACCACGATGATGCCTGCATATCGGAGACAATCTGTCGTGCAGAAGCCCGCCGCCTTGCTTATTTGCGCACTCTTGCTTCACAAGATCGCTCGAAGGCACGTTACGACCGCCGACACCGACACGTCACATATGATCCCGGTGACTTAGTGTGGATGTGGACGCCTACCAGAAAACGTGGGTTGTGCGAAAAACTACTGGCGCACTATGTTGGACCTTACGTTGTGTTAGATCGTATAAGCGAATTGACATACCGCATAGCACGTCTCCTTTCAAATGGTCGACGGTCTTCAAAGACTGAAGTGACTCATGTTGCCCGCTTGAAGCCCTGCACCACTCGAGATGCTGTTTGACTTGCCCGGTGGGCTTCGTCTACGTGGGGGGATGTGTTACAAGCGCGAAAGCCTTGTATGATTTGGGTATGTGCCACAAGCAGTAGTGGGACACGGAGTACGAGGGGGGCAGAAGAAGAAGACGTTCTCCTAGCGATAGCAGAACCTCGGCTGGCGCCCAAGGACCGTCGGTTGCGTCCGAATAAACCCTCTTTTCACGGAGAGTTACCTGTAACAGTTACCACTACTTTAAAACGCAGCTAATCAAATGTCAAACTGGTGAGTTTGAAATTATTTACTTTTATTTTCATGGTTTCTCTTGACATCACGAAATTGTGACATTATTGTATATCACTTTACGATAAACACGCAACCAACGCTTCTAGCGTTGTTTGAAACAATAATTTTGTGCTACAGCTAGCGTCAACACAGCTAGCTTTCGCGCACCTGTTTCTGGCCACAAACAACGCCAGGTCTACGTTCTGATCACACCGTGCATCCGATACAGCAGCGAAACCAACATGTGTAAAATCACACGCGCAGGCAGGAATTCGTCAAGCTTAACGATTTAAAAATGCGATTCAGATAGCACTTTTTCAATCTTTTCTGCAGGAGTTCTCACCGCGACAACTAGTACGCCTTAATTGGCACCGATCCCGGCGCATATACGCACGTGGCGTGTAATTTCGCTTAAGGATAAACATCACCGAATGCAGGTGATTGTTCCAATACGATATCGCTATGCTTGTGTTCTGCCACGGAAACACCGCACGGTGACCTTAATGTACAGCAAGCGCAAGATGGGAAAAGTTTATACACTATTCCGCAAGTCGAGCGCGTTCGCTTATTCGGTACTATGATCTGCCACTTACTCTTGCCGATGTGCCTTAATTGAAGTTCTTTCTCTGTAGGTTCGCTATCCAGCATTGTCGGGTGAGCTTCTTTTTCTCTCCTTGAGGAAATCGGTGCATGGAAAACGGCCTCGGGCACGGGCAGTCTTGATGCAGCTGTGGCGCGTGTATTTCACACACCGACGTGTTCCACAGCTTAATGTCGCCATCACAGTTTTTGCATCCGACCACAGCACACGTTTTCCCTCTTAATCTCCACATGGAGCAGAATATTGTTCGACGTTTGACAAACTGCGCTTGTTAAACGCCGCTGGCTACGCTTTCGCGACTGAGCAATGGTAGTTTCGTTTGCGCGCCCAAGGCCAGAGATGTCCAACACGCGCGGCGCTCCGGTGGCGCCATCTGATTTCAGTTGCACAAACCGGCTGCTGCAAATCGTCTATACAGTCTAAGGGCGTTAACACCGTCAGCGCGCGCCGTATGCTGTATGTGCGGGTGAAAGCGTGCGAGGGGAGCCGACGATCGCGGCTCAATCGCGCGCGAGGGAAGAAAGCGGGAAGGAAGCGCGCCGTCTTCCGTCGCGCGCTAGGTTTTGGGGAGAGGGGAGGGAGGGGGCACCGTTGTACTCCCGCAGCAACTGCGCATGCCGCGGCCGCGCGCGCCATATCTTGAAAGCGATCTGCGTTGAGGGCAGAGTCTAGGCGCTTCGACGGCTCATACCTTTGTGCATGCTGCGTTCTCGCCGCTCATTTTCCGTTGAAGCGATAGACAGCACGGTCACTTCGCCCGCTGCTGCCGCCGCGCTTCCTCTCGCCAGCGTTTTGACCGCGAGCGTCCGCGCTCATCGAGTGTGATGTGTTCATGCAGTGGCGTACCAACTACTTCTCAAGTGCGGGGGCAAACCGCAAACGATCCGACTCTCTCTCTCTCTCTCTTTATATATATATATATATATATATATATATATATATATAATGGAGCCGGCTGAATTCGAGTACCCCCGGCTTGCATCCAAGGAAGAGTACCATCTTTGCTCAAGTGGCATGTAGCCACTTGCAGAAACCATACTGACTTGGCTGGGGGCATTGGTACGCCTCTGTAATCCAACTTCTTGGAGGCCTTGGTATGGAATTGCGTTCCTTGGGAGAGTCAATTACTGTGCTGTTAGGGCTGGGGGTTGGTTGCGCACTCCTGTAATCCAGCTCACTGGAGGCCACAGCTCAGATGTCGGATCTCAGAAGTCGGGTCCCCGGTTGAGTCTGGTATTCATTCATGATCCAGAGGTGCCGGAACGATGCGGATGGTGGCGCGTCCGTGTAATCTAGCCTGAGTGGAGTCGCGGCCTCTGGACAAGGGCTCTCCCCACCTCCACGGGGTGCGTGCGGGTGCATGTCCCTGCACGGCTAAGAGGGGGAGCTCACGCTGCGTGTCTGGACTCGGAGGACCGTGGCGGCAGTGAGGGGGAAAACGTTTGTACCCAAAAACTAATAGGCACCCGGCAAAACCAGCGCGGGCTGTCCACCCCCTCCTGCAATTCCGGTGCAGTGGGATGTGCCATAGGTAAGCAGAACTGGGCCTGGTCTGCCGAGAGCGGTGGAGGGTGGTCTGTCTTCGGCTGGGCTGCCCGAAAATGCAAGTGGCCGCACTGTTGGTGCTGCTGCGTCAGGAGATCGGGAAGGTTGCATGGTGTCGTGGCTGCGCCCGAACAATTGGGTCAGCTTCACCCATGGGGAATCGGCGTCGTAATCGGGAGCGTCCGACCCATGTCTGACCCGGGGGGCGTCCCTGCGGTCTATGCGGCCAACCCATCACCTGGAAGCAGACTCTGAAATGGTGAACCCTGCACCGGTGATGACGTTGGCTTACTGGAACACGATCAGTGACCATTTCTGCCCACCTGAGGTGTTGCATAACTCAGGTGGGTTTTTCTGTTGCTGCCGGGACATCGTCCGGCACAACTATCATGTATATATATATATATATATATATGCGTCGATCATCGGCGTAATGCACTGGTCGCTCTTGCGGAAGCACAACCGGAGAAGCGGCATGGGGAAACGGTGGAGGCGTGCGTCGTTCCTCGATGTATGGCACCGGTTGGGCTGGTGGGAGTGCAACCGGATGAGCGGGTTGAACAAACAGCGGCGGGGACGAAGCAGGCTGTCGCAAGACTTCTGCGTAGGTCGCACGGTGGTGTACAGAAGGTGCAGGCGCGGTGTTAGAAAAAGGAACGGTGGACCGGAGCGCTTGGTGCACTTCATCTCTTATTACACTCGCAATGGAGCTCACCGTGGCTTGTGGGGTGCCGTAAACCTTCAGTATCTCTTCGCGCACAACGGTGCGGATGAGGTCTCGAAGGTTGTCATTGCGGATTCCGATGGCCGTGGACATGTCCGTAGTCGCGTTCACTTGCCGCTCGTAAAAGTTAGAGCGCTGCTGAAGCGTCTTCTCCATACTGACCGCCTCGGATAGAAATTCGGCGACAGTCTGCGGAGGATTGCGCACCAGACCAGCGAAGAGCTGCTCCTTCACCCCTCGCATCAGGTGACGCAACTTCTTGTCCTCGGTCATTCCAGGGTCTGCTCGTCTAAAGAGGCGCGTCATATCTTCAACGAACGCGGTAACGCTTTCGTTGGGAAGCTGGACGCGGACCTGAATTGCTCGTTCGGCTCGTTCGCGGCGATCAGGACTGGCGTAAGTGTCCAGTAGATGACGGCGGAACTCGCGCCACGACGTCAGTTGCTCCTCACGGTTTTGAAGCCATGTACGCGCGCCGTCCTCGAGGCAAAAGTAGACATTCCTACGTTTAGTCGCGTCGTCCCATTCGTTGTATTCGGCGACGCGCTCGAAGTCGGTCATCCAGTCTTCGACGTCTTCGAAGATGTCGCCATGGAACGACTTCGGCGCCAGCGGGTTCTGAAGTGTATACCGGTTCGTCATTGCACGTTCCATACCGGTTGAGGTAGTCTGAAGCACTACGGTGTCTTCAGGGGGCAGTCCCCGGATCCTGCGGCTGGTCCGATGGACGGGAGTATCGACTAACACAGGGCTGGTGCTTCTGCTCCCAGGAGGAGTCTGTGGCATGAGTGATAAATACCCAGCACCTCCACCACTTTGCCACGGGTCTTCAAAAGGGGCTGACGACGTTTATTGGGAGCGGCTGGGGCTCTGGCGAAAACGGCAGCGAGAGGCAGCTAAATGTCACCTGTAGTAGTGGGCATAGGGCAGCGAGAGGCAGCTATCGAGCGGGGCGGTTAGCACGCGCACTTCTTTCTTCTTGCGCCTCTGCGCTTGCCCTATGCCCACTACTACAGGTGACAATATATATATATATATATATATATATATACACATGACTATCATGGCACAACTATCATGTATATATATATATATATATATATATATATATATATATACAGGGTGTTTCAGCGAACACTTTCAAAATTTATTTAAGGTTCCTTGTGGCAGATAGCCCAATTCTATTTCATGAACTGGTCTACTCGAAGAGGCGGACATGCACAAAAAAATTGCAATGCATAATCGACTAATTAACAAAAAATCACAAATTAAGTTTTTAACTAATTACCTAATGGCCCATATTGCATATTACAATATGTAGCCGTGGAGTTCGCAAGGCGGATCCACTTGGAATTAATTCTCGGGATGACACCAGTCTCGAGATATTAATTCCAGAACTTTGCGGAGAAATGCATTGGTGTTCCAGTTAATTTTGTGCGTCAGTGCATAAAGCGACGCTTTGTTAAGAAACTAACTCGAACGCCAATGCATTTCTCCGCAAAGTTCGGGAATTAATATCTCGAAGCTGGTGTCATCCCGAGAATTCGTTCCAAGTGGATCCGCCTTGCGAACGCCACGGCTACAACTTGTAAATTGCAATATTGGCCATCATGTAATTTTTTGTTAATTATTCGATTATGCATTTCAATTTTTTGTGCATGTAATGTCCGCCTCTGCTAGTAGACCAGCTCATGTACTTGAATTGTGCTATCTGCCACAGGCAACTTTTAAGAATTTTTGAAAGCGTTCGCTGAAACACCCTGTATATATATATATATATATATATATATATATATATATATATATATATATATATATTACTTTTACAATAAGTCAAAAAGCCGGAAAATGCATCTGACAGTAATTTTTACATTTAAACGCCATAAACCCACTTATCAATCACACATGGTGAACCATGGTTATTTGAATTTGCATTTATTTCTTGACACTATATCAAAGCTAGATATGATACAGGGACAAAAGTCAGTGAGTGCCCAGAGGTCCCTGATCCCGCCCAGTAGCAGCAGCGCAGCGCCCGTCAGAAAATGCACATTTGTTACAGACGACGTTGCTAATTAAACAAAAATTGTACTTTGCGTCTATATACAGCACACATGTATCGCTAGTTAAGGTAATAGTTTGTCGAAGTTATACACAACGAAGTACAATCAACATAAATGATTTGCAATATTCGCAGGAAAAAAGATGTGTGCGATCTTGGAGAATTACAACCAAATTTCCAGCGAAGCTGTTCCTTTCGAACAGTTTCAATAAAAGTTTTAGTTTCCTGAATTATATCGCATATGCGATATAATTCAGGATGAGTAGGGAGCGAGTGCACCATGGTAGACGTTATGGCGAAGTAACATGTGTGTTAATAAATTACTGGCTTTTTTAAAATTTCCAAGAAGTGCTCGGCAACTTTTTGAACTATGTAGTTTAAAAAGTTGCCGAGCACTTCTTCTTGGAAATTTTTAAAAAGCCAGTAATTTATTAACACACACGTTACTTCGCCATAACGTCTACCATGGTGTACTCGCTCCCTACACATCCCCCCTCCCTCTTACCTCTCAAATTTCTGTAGATTTGATATCGGTTGAGTTAACAGTGCTCCCAGGGCAGCGGGATAACTTCTGCTTTGTTCGTAAACCACATTCATAAAGCTCCGGAGCGCTTGCTTGCGTAATTTACTGCAAATATTATAATTAGTCCCCTGTCTTTGAAGTTTACGTACATAGTGCCCACACCGCACCCTTTATTTTCGCCAAAACTAAACCAAGCGTCTTGTTTAGTTCACCGAGAACATCGCTGAAACCAACTAGGAACGCCTTATGACGCATGAAAAATAGGGGGGGGGGGGGGGGGACGGCTCAGTAATTATTTACAATTCGTATAACTAGGCCAGGAACGTAAAAATTTTGTCGCACTTACCATGACCCCTCTTCCCTTTCCCCGCAATATAAATCTGTTGTAACCAACAGCTATGTCGGGACACTGCGAAGCATAGCTGGAAGTGGCCATATCACACGCTCTAGCACTTGAATAATATTTTTATTGCGATAGCAATTATATGGACACTTCAACGGGATTTTTGCCGTCGGCGTCGCCGTCGTCGTCGCCGTCGCCGTCAGGTTCCGTATAGATTCCAAGGGCGATAAAATCGTCGCCGCGCGCCGTACGAGTAAAAGCGCGCGGGAGACGCGCGCTATCACGGAGAGCCAACGCACGGCGGAAAGCAAACGCGATTGTCGCCCAAAAGGCCGTGGGGGTATGGGGGGGAGGGAGGCGGGGCGACGCTGTGCTACGGCACCAAATGCTTATCTTGCAACCCAGCGCAAGGAGAACTGGCAACGCAATCTCCCACGCGAAAGCAAAAAAAAAGCGGGGAGGCAGCGCGGGAGGGACGGGGGGAGCAGCTTCTACTCTGCATGCCAACAAATACGCTTGCACTGGCTGTGGTGCCGTTGCCCGCACCGTCTCTTTATCTCCACCACGGCCGGGCTCGACTGGCGCGCGCACTCGCTTCTTAAGAAGCGAGCGAGCGCGCGCGCCAGTCGAGCCCGGCCGTGTCTCCACACGGCTCTGACCTTTATCCGCTGTCCATTCGCCGCTCAGTTTCCGTTGAAGCGATAGACCGCACGATTCTTCGCCCGCTGCAGCGGCCGCGCCAGCGTTTTGACAGTCGTCTGCGGTCATTCAGTGTGATCTATTCATGTTTGCTTGTGCGCGATGACACCACGCTGGTCAATTCAGTTAGAAAGCAAATGTGTCCAAGTTTATGCGGCCGATAAAACTACTCTACTATCCCTACTCCGAATAGCTCTCTACCAATTTGCTATCGCAATTGATGCTTCGCCTTTCGGGCGAAACTGCGACATTTTTTTGAGCAAGACTCTGTTTGATCTAACCTCATTTAACTTCGCATAGAGAGATTTCATAGCGTACCACCAATTTTCGCTAGATTTTATCTTGGTGGCATTTACAGTTCTGTCAGGGCAGTGGGCTCAATTGTGCCCCGCTCGTTAGACAGGCTCATTACACACTATAGAGTGCTTGTATACGTAATTTATGGCGAAAGTCCCAATTACCCATCTATTTTGAATTTTACTTACACATCAAACGTTACCTGGTCCTCAGAGTCACAAACTATAGAGAAGCTGCTTCCTTTATTTCAGTGAGGACACCAGGGGAACCCAATATATCACGATATCACGTATGAAAAAGTACCAAGAAAAAATAAGGGTTCAATCATTGTTTGTAACGCTTCTAAATGAGCCAGAAACGTTAAAACTTGGCAACACATTGTACTTAGAATGCTGTCTATTCCGTCAAAGTATAAATTATCTGAAACGCAGAGTTCTCTTGGGACATTGGAAAACCTAGCTAATAACAGCAGCGTGGTACTTTCGAATACGTGCTTACAGTTTTTTAAAAGCTGTATTGGATGAACACGCATTGACATTGGAAAACCTAGCTAATAACAGCAGCGTGGTACTTTCGAATACTTGCTTACAGTTTTTTAAAAGCTGTATTTGATGAACACGCATTTGCCATCGCACATAAACTTGGCGTATTGTTCCCCCTATGTTCGCAAAATTTGACTTCAGTTGTAGTTGTAACTATGATAGCGCAGCTGTCTATTCTATTGGAAAAGGCGAATTTGACCCACTCATTTGGAACATTGTCTACATATTGTCTGCATATCTACATACATATCTACTACATCGACTACATATCTACATATACCTACATAATCTACATTGTCTGCATATCTACAGCGTGGTCCCGTGTTCTTTCTTTTGTCCCCGTTTTTTTACTCTAGTAATCATGTTTTATTATGCTCGTTACCAACTAGCCCAATTTTCTGCCTTATCTACATATTGCCCATACCTTGCCCTTAATTTTCCCCAGATATAAACAAGACGCCTGGTTTAGCTCACCGAGGACACCGGCGAAAAACTACGAGTCTTGTATATATGATGCACGAAAACACATGGGAAAACGAGGATTTAGTAATTATCGGCAACGCTTGAATTTAATCAGGAAAGTGAAAGTTTCGCAACGCATTGCGCTTAAAATTCTCCCTATTGTCACGGAATTTCAAGTCTGCATCTCGTGCAGTTGTTTTAGGAGTCTGGGAAACATTTCGACTAGCGGCAGTATGACACCCTGGAACACTTCAATGAGTAACTTTCTAAAAGGCCGTAATGAACCTGCACAGAATAAACATATATCTCTCGACACTCAGAACATTGCGTCATACTTCGAAGAACTATAAACACCGTGCCACGCATAGTTTACCAAGGACACCAGGGGGAAACAACTAAGTGCCGTGTATAAAGTATACAAATTTGGAGAAAGCGAGTTTTCAGTAACGGTTTTTCGAGCACATCAGCAACCTACACAGTTCAAATTTCCGGTACACGTCACCAAAACGTGGCTTTCGTTTCTCCAAAGTATAAAATACCTGCTGCTCTTGCTCCTGTCGGGAAACGAGTAACAGTGCAGCTGTTATTCGGAAACGGCATGAACACCAAATCGAAATAATCAGAAGTGACACATGCCTTTAAAAAAGCTTCAGTTCAGTGTTCTGTTGGAATTGAAATGGCTCTACACGTTTGACCAAGGTCATTTTCACGAAAATATCTACAAGTAGTGATTACACAATGAAATTCGACAGTTAGACTTGTAAGTGATTTTATTAGATTTCTGATGGTGATAAAATACTGAGACTGCAACGCTATGTAGACTATCTCTGGACGGAGATTCAACAGTTCCATCATGTGATAATCCAACGATTTCATGTCGTAAAGGTCACACCAGTCGCTGGGCGTGGCTGATTAAAATACTTTATCCGGACCTCTCCATTCCCTCGCCCGCAGGTTAAATATAGCAAGCAGATTGCGTTTTAAAACACGCTTAGGCGGTCCCAAAAAACTGGGCATGGTGCAAGTGTCCAGTGCCAGGCCTTTTCCGCAATGTGAGAGCGTGTGTGGCGAATCCCGCGCGTCGCCTGCTACAGCGCGTCAGGAGGCTCAAAAGACAATCCTCGCTGCCCAAGCAGGGGATACGTAGTAAAGAAAAGCATTACTTACGTGGCCACTCTATTAAGAAAATTTAGCTTCAGCTGTAGTTGGACTTTCCGGCGTGCAGCCGAAAGTGCCCGCTTTCAGAAGTGGGGGGGGGCACTTTGCCCCCCCCCCTCATTGTCAAAAGTGGGGGGGGGGGGCAAGTGCCCCCCCTGCCCCCCCCCCGGTAGATACGCCTATGTAGTTCATGTTTGCCTGTGCACGCTGACACCCTGCTTCTTAATTTCGTTAGTAAGCGAATGTTTGCAAGTTTATACAGCCGATAAAACCACTCTCCTTATTACTGCGATAGCAATTATATGGACACTCGAAGCGCATTTTTGCCGTCGTCGTCGCCGTGATGTTCCGTATTAAGTCCAACGGTGATAAAATCGTCGCTGCACGCCGTGTGTTGTGCGTGCGCGTGAAAGCGTGCGAGGGTGAGCCGGCAACCGCAGCTGAATCTCGCGCACGCGAGAGAGGAAGGCGGCCGAAAGCGCACGGTCTTCGTTCAAGCACGAGGCACGGGAAGGAGGCAATGAAGACGGAATGGTGGGGGGGGGGGGGGGGGGGGGGTGCGTCCTGCTTCCGCGGCTGCTGCTCATGGAGCTATCTTGAAAGCGATCTGCCACGCGGCCGAAGTGTGCGCCCGCGGGTACCTCATCAAAGCGATCTGCGATGGGCCAAAGTGCATTCGCCGAGTGCCGGTAGCTTCGTATGCGCTGCGCTTTCGACGTTTAGTTCGCGTTGAAGCGATAGCCAGTGCGAAGGTCAATTTTCTCGCTGCCGCTGGCGCGCTTTCTCACTCCAGCGTTTTGACGAACTCCCGCGGTCATCGAGCGAGATATGTTCATGTTTAGCTGTGCGCGCGTGACACTGTGCTTGTTTATTTAGTTAGTAAGCTAATATTTGCAACTTTATACGGCCGATAAAACTACTATCCTAACTTCGTATAGCTGTCTACTAATTTGCTATCGCAATCGATGCTTCGCCTTTCGGGTGTAACTGCGACTTTTTTTGTGTCATCTTCAGCCTATATTTATGTCCACAGCGGGACGAAGGCCTCTTCCTGCGATCTCCAATTGCCCCTGTCTTGCGCTAGCTGATTCCAACTTGCGCCTGCAGATTTCCTAACTTCATCACCCCACCTAGTTTTCTGCCGTCCTCGACTGCGCTTCCCTTCTCTTGGTATCCATTCTGTAATCCTATTGGTCCACCGGTTATCCATCCAACGCATTACATGGTCTGCCCAGCTCCACTTTTTTCTCTTAATGTCAATTAGAATATCGGCTATCCCCGTTTGCTCTGTGATCCACACCGCTCTATTTCTGTCTCTTAACGTTAGGCCTAAACGTGTTTTGTTCCATTGCTCTTTGTGCTGTCCTTAACTTGTTCTCGAGCTTCTTTGTTAACCTCCAAGAAAAAGAACACCATTTTGCCAAGGCCTCGATTGCTGACTTCGTGACATTTTCTGGTGGAGTTGCTGGGTAAATGATAAGATCGCCCGAGACGCAGCGTACTCCTGACTCGTCGCCAGTGTGTAGTCCGACAGAGCTCACCCCGGTACACGTCCGTACCAGCCGTCGTCTTCAGGGGCTCCAGCCATAGCACGGTCTGCTACCTGATCCTACCAGGACGATGCACCAAGCGTCTACTGCTTCGCTTGCCGCGCCGACGCAGGTCCTTTTGCATCAGCCGCAAACACCCAATGTGTTCCACGGGGGTGCTCTTGAAGACGTAGAAGACTGGCTTGACCACTTCGAAAGGGTAGCCGAATTCAACGGTTGGTCCCAAGAGCGCAAGCTGCGTAATGTGTACTTCGTTCTCGGGGATACCGCAAAGACGTGGTTCGAAAACCACGAAGCGATCCACTGACATCGTGGGACGAATTTCATCGGCAGTTAGTTGCCGCCTACACCAGCGCCGACAGAAAGGAGAGAGCAGAGTTGGCGATGCAGGCAAGAGTTCAAGCCCCTAATGAGAGCGTCACGACGTTTATTGAAGATATGGCTCGGCTCTTCAGACGTGCAGACGCTTCAATGCCCGAAGACAAAAAAGTTCGACACCTAATTCGAGGCGTAAAGCAGGAAATCTTTGCCGGCCTTATCCGCAACCCACCGACTACGCTTGCGGCCTTTCTCGCTGAAGCCACTGCAATGGAAAGGGCACTACAACAGCGCGCCAGGCAGTACAATCGAAACGTGACTGCAATTTCGAGTGGCATCCGTAACGTGACACTGGGAAGCGACGTCAGCGACCTGAGAGAATTAATAAGAGCGGTCATAAGAGAAGAGCTGCAAAAAAATGCAGGCGGTTGAGCCCCCGGTCGCGCGACCTTCTGTGGCGGAGATGGTGCGAGGCGAGATCAGGCAAGTCGTGCAAGTTCCTGAACGCTTCGGGACACCACAGCCGAAGGAGCAAGTTAGGATGACTTATGCGGAAGCCGTACGACGTGCGTCGCTGTATAATACCTCAAACGTCATGCGCACCACGGAACAGACAGAAGTCGGGTTCAGCCGTCGTAATACGCCGTTTATCAACGAGTCTAGGCCAAGAAAGAGTGATGTCTGGCGCGCTCCTGACCACAGTCCACTGTGTTTTCATTGCAGCGAAGCCGGCCATATATCTACAGGACGTGTCCCTACTGCCGCGTGGGTCTCCGCGGGTTCTCTCCGAATGCGCGGTGTCCACGACCTGGTGAGCGTCCGGTGGAGATGAAGAGCTTCCTGGCGAGTCGTCCGAATTGCTTCGAACAGCCAAGGCACGAGCCTCGCTCGTCGTCACCGGCTCCGTCACGATATCGGTCGCCAAGTCCTGCCTTCCGTCGAGACGCCCCTAGACGCCGTTCGCCCAGCCCTGCAAACCGGGAAAACTGAATTCAGCGACCTCTGGAGCTATATGGCCGCTGACGCCAAGTGTACCGAATATCCTCCATTACGACGCAAGCGACGACAGCGACGACAACAGACCGACGTTCAAACGCACCCAGGTGATCCAAGGCACGTCGTAAAATCGGATATACCAGTCAGCAACGACGCGTAGAAGTCACAGCTTTAGTCGACACTGGCGCGGACACCTCTGTTATTAGCCGAGAACTTGCCGCTAAACTGAAGAAAGTTTACACGCAGTGGACTGGGTCACAGGTCCGTACTGCCGGAGGACACCTCCTAAATCCCGTGGGCAGGTGTACAGTACGAGTGAATATTCGCGGCTTTACGTACGTCGGAGATTTCATTATCCTGCCGAGTTGTTCTAGAGAGTTGATCCTTGGAATGGACTTCCTGCAGGCTAATGGAGCCATCATTAATTTGCAAGAGTCGCGGGTAACGTTTTCGATGGCGTATGCCATAGCAAGCAACAAGTACGACAGTCATGACAACGCCTTGCGCATCGTCGACGACAACGTCACGTTACCGCCGAGGAGTAGCATATTAGCCCTTGTAACCTGCGACGCGTTCCACGACAATGAGGGCATTGCCGTGGCAAATATTCCGCTGCTGCTCGAACCGTATATCTGCATAGCTCGAGGCCTTGTTCAGTTGCCGAGCAAACGCTCACTAGTTCTTCTGACGAACTTCAGCAAAGAGTTTCAGCACATCCCTCAAGGCACACGGCTGTCGCCTTCCTCAACGAAATTGCGGACTTCTCCGACGTCGGTACTTTAGAGGTGACTTCACCAGAAGTGACAGATGCTACCACGCTTAGCCGCATTCACATATTGTCGGAACAACAGAAGCAACGACTATTAGGCCTTGTGAGCGAATTCTCTAGCTGTTTCTTTATAGAATCTAAAGTTCAGCGCACCTCCGTTTCGAAACACCGTATTTTCACAGAGGAATCGGCACGCCCAGTTCGGCAGCATCCATATCGCGTGTCGCCAATGGAAAGAGAGGCGATTAAACGCCAGGTTAAAGAAATGCTGAACGATGACGTGATTCAGCCTTCGACAAGCCCGTGGGCGTCCCCCGTCGTTCTGGTAAAAAAGGACAATACACTACGCTTCTGTGTCGACTACAGACGGCTTAACAAAGTCACCAAGCGCGATGTTTACCCCCTGTCAAGGATTGACGACGCCTTGGACCGTCTACATCATGCCCAGTTCTTTACCTCGTTAGATCTTAAGTCAGGGTACTGGCAGATCGGAGTCGACGAGCGCGACCACGAGAAAACTGCATTCGTGACACCTGACGGGCTATACGAACTTAAAGTCCTCCCATTTGGCCTCTGTTCCGCTCCCGCCACATTCAAGCGAATGATGGACACTGTACTCGCTGAACTGAAGTGGCAGACGTGCCTCGTCTACCTGGACGACGTCGTTGTCTTTTCAAGCACGTACGATGAACACCTGGCACGGCTGAAGAGCGTTCTTGATGCTATCCGCAAGGCAAACCTCCCCATCAAGCTGAAAAATGCCACTTTGGTTTTCAGGAACTCAAGTTTCTGGGACACGTGGTCAGCCCCCAGGGCGTTCGGCCAGACCCTGAGAAGTTGGCTGCCGTTGCTGAGTTCCCTCGTCCTACAGATAAGAAGGCTGTTCAGAAGTTTTTAGGACTCTGCGCCTACTACCATCGTTTCGTTGAAGCTTTCTCAAAAATCGCTGAGCGTTTGACGAGATTAACACGCCACGATGTGCCCTTTCTGTGGATGGAAGAACAAGAACAGGCTTTCACAGAATTATGCAAATGACTGCAAATAGCTCCGATGCTCACGCATTTTGACGATGATGCTGAAACTGAAATCCACACGGACGCCAGCAACATTGGTCTCGGAGCTGTTCTTGTTCAGTGGCAAGACGGTACGGAACGTGTAATCGCTTACACGAGCCGTAGTCTCACAAAGGCAGAGGCTAACTACTCGACCACTGAAAAGGAGTGTTTAGCAGTCGCTTGGGCCATCAGTAAGTTTCAACTCTACCTGTATGGCCGGCCATTTCGAGCACTCAGCGACCACCATTCACTTCGTTGGCTTGCCAATCTCAGGGATACATCAGGCCGCCTCGCTCGTTGGAGTCTCCGCTTACAGGAGTATGACATAACTGTCATCTACCGATCTAGACGAAAGCATAGCGACGCTGACTGCCTGTCACATGCTCCGATTCCACTGACATCATCAGATTTGGAGCAAGATTTACCGTTTCTTGGTGTCGTTGACACGGTGCGGATGGCCGACCTACAATTAACATGCGGACACAGACCTGCTTGCTCTTATCTAGTATCTTCAAGGCGCTGATGTTGTTATCCCACGACCGCTGTCACGAGGACTGACATCGTACTGCCTGCGGAGCAATGTCTTTTACAAGAAAAACTTTGAAAACAGTCAGGAAGCGTTCCTTCTTGTCGTCCCTACGGCATTGCGCCAAGAAGTTTTGCAGGCATGTCACGACGACCCCTGTGCCGGACACTTAGGCTTCACCAGAACACTAGCACGCATACACCAGCGATACTACTCGCTACGGTTATTTTCATCTGTTCAGCGCTATGTGAAAACCTGTCGTGACTGCCAGAGGTGTAAAGTACCACCCGTCAAGCCCGCCGGTCTCCTCCAACCTCTGGACCCACCTCCAGCGCCGTTCCAACAAGTGGGCATGAATCTCCTAGGTCTGTTCCCTACGTCATCTTCGGAAAACAAATGGATAATTGTTGCAACTGACTACGTAACCCGTTACGCCGAGACCAAAGCTGTAACCCGGGCAATCGCTGCTGAAGTCACCAAGTTTTTCGTCCTCAACATTGTACTGCGCCATGGTGCACCCGCTGTCCTCATTACTGATTGCGGTGCAGCATTTACTGCTGATTTAATACAAGTGGTCAGGTTGACACACAGCAACCATCGGAAAACCACAGCTTATCACCCCCAAACTAATGGATTGACAGAGCGCCTTAACAGAACACTCGCCGATATGTTCTCGATGTATGTTGATGTAGAGCACAAGACATGGGACGAAATTTTGCCATACGTGACATTTGCCTATAATACAGCTGTGCAGGAGACCACCCAGCTCACCCCATTTTAACTTATCTATGGACGTCGCGTCACAACACCTTTAGACGCCATGCTTCCCGTAGACGACGGCACCACGACAAGCGAGGGCGCTGATGACTTTATCCAGAAAGCAGAGGAAGCTCGCCAGCTTGCTCGGAACCGCATCCGCAGCCAGCAGAGTAACAACGCCCGTCGTTACAACCAGAGCCGACAGAATGTCCAGTACAACCCCTGCGACCACGTCGTGTGGGTGTGGACACCTGTCCGTCACCGTGGGCTCTTGGAGAAATTATTGTGACAATACTTCGGACCATACGAGCTTGTGCCCCGGCTTAGCGATGTGAATTACGAGATCCTGCCCCAAAGCGTTGATCCTCGCTTGAGCCGACGATGTCCCCGCCCCGAAGTTGTACACATAGTATGGATGAAGCCGTACTACACCCGCGAGTGAAGTGCACCTTTCAAACCCTTCGCTGTTCTACGCAGTGTTGTGGTTATCCTTAGCTTTCTGTGACCACATTTGCCATTAGAGCTGTCCTGCCACCTTATGCACTTTATTTTACCCAGCCGACCGGGACGGTCGCTCTTGAAAGGGGAGAAATGACGCGAGATAGGCTGGCACGTGCGGCCGCCGGCCGCTGCAACGAGAACGACAAAGTGTGTACTGCAACGCAGGCTCTCAGAGTTTCAGCTTAGATTAAAGAAGAACACCGTTTTGCCAAGGCCTCGATTGCTAACTTCGTGACACCATTGCTCTTAGTGCTATCCTTAACTTGTTCTCGAGTATCTTTGTTAACCTCCAAGTTTCTGCCCCCTATATTAGCACCGGTAGAATGCAATGATTGTACGCTTTTCTTTTCAACGACAGTGGTAAGCTCCCAGTCAGGATTTGGTAATACCTGTCATATGTACTCCAGCCCAATTTTATTCTTCTGTAAATTTCTTTCTCATGACCAGGGTCCCCTGTGAGTAATTGAACTAGATAAACATACTCCTTTACAGACTCTAGAGGCTGACTGGCGATCCTTAATTCTTGTTCCCTTGCCAGGCTATTAAACATTATCTTTGTCTTCTGCATATTAATCTTCAACCCCACTCTTACACTTTTTCGGTTAAGGTCCTCAATCATTTGTTGTAATTCATCCCAATTGTTGCTGAATAGGACAATGTCATCTGCAAACCGTAGGTTGCAGAGATATTCTCCATTTATCCTCACTCCTAAGCCTTCCCAGTATAAGAGCTTGAATACTTCTCCTAAGCATGTAGTGAATAGCATTGGTGAGATTGGGTCTCCTTGCCTGACTCCTTTCTTGATAGGCAACTTTCTACTTTTCTCAATTGCGGCGAACCAATGTATAGCTGTGGAATTAAAGGGAAACTGAGACATCCACCCAAAATGTAGCAATTTGCTACAATGGAAACCCAACCGGGTTCCTCGAAAGAAAGCCTCGCAGTTGAAGAAAAATTCGTCCTGGTCCGGGACTCGAACCCGGGACCGCCGCCTTTCCGGGGCAGCCGCTCTACCTTCTGAGCTAACCAGGCGGCTAGCAGATGGCAGGGCGAAGTCGAATTTGTCGACAACTCGAAGCAAAGGCAAGTGTATGACGTAATAGTTCAGCGGAAATCCGCTAGGTGGAGATAAGTAATTAAAGGGAAACTGAGACATCCACACAAAATGTAGCAATTTGCTACAATGGAAACCCAACCGGGATCCTGTGGAATGTTTGTGGAAGATATTTCCGAAGATATTCACGTATGCCTCCTGTACTCCTTGATTACGCAATGCCTCTTGACTGCTGGTATCTCTACTGAATAAAATGCCTTTTCATAATCTATGAAAGCTTTATAGAGAGGTTTATTGTACTCCGCAGATTTCTTGATTACCCGATAGACGACATGGATGTGATCCATTGCCAGCCTGTTCTCTTGGTTTTTGAAGACAAGTGTTGCCCTGATTTTGTTGGAAATTATCTTGGTGAATATTTTATACACTACTGAAAGCAAGCTAATGGGGCTATAATTTTTCAATTTTTCGTCTCCCTTCTTATTAGTATAATGTTTGCATTCTTCCAGTTCTCTGGTACACTTGAAGTCATGAGACATTGCGTATAAAGGGCCGCAAGCTTTTCAAGCATGACCTCTCCTCCGTCTTTCATTAAATCGACTGTTATTCCGTCTTTCAAGGCCCTACTAACTTCATCGCTAGTTATAGAAGGGGCCTCTGTATCCTGTTCATCACTACTTCGAATGAAAGTAGCTTGGCTGCTCTGGGAACTGTACAGGTCAGTATAGAATTCTTCCGCTGCTTTTACTATGTCATCGAAATTGCTGATGATACTGCCCTGCTTACTGCTTGGTGCATACATCTTGCCTGTCCTATGCCAAGTTTTCTTCTCACTCATTTCATGCTACGCCAATATTTTACGGCTTCCTCAATCTTCCCCACATTATAATTTCGAATATCCCTTACTTTCTTCTTGTTGATCAATTTTGACAGTTCAGCTAATTATATCTGATCTCTTGAGTTTCACACTTTCATGTTTTGTCATTTCTTTATTAGGTCATTTGTTACTTGGGAGAGGTTACCTACTGGTTGCCCTTGGTGCCTTACCTCACACTTCAATTGCTGCTTCTGAAATCAGCCTAGTTACGGTTTCATTCATTACCTCTATGTTATCGTCATCTTTCTGTTCTAAAGCTGCATATTTGTTTACGATTACTCTTTCTCCAAATTGAGAGAAATCCTAGACCTCACTAACCTATGGTCACTGCACTTTAACTTACCTAACAGTTCTACATCCTGCACTATGCTGGGTTTGGCAGAGAGTATGAAATCTATTTCATTCCTTGTATCTCCATTAGTACTTTTCCAGGGCCCCCTCCTGTTGCTGCGCTTACTGAAAAAAGTGTTCATTATTCGGAGCCTATTCCTTTCTTCGAATTCTGCCAACCACAGCGTTAATATAACTGACTCTAGAGGAAAAGCTCCCCACAGCGCCCATGTATTGAAATCGCGAACCGCAAGGGAGCTGCCATGTTGCTACGCAACATGAGGCACGCAATCTACGTGATCCCGAGCCTGATTACAATGATGATTGTTGTGGCCTTTCCCTTTGCATCGGGTGGGCACATCACGGTGCCCTCACCAAAAAGATAAAGAAAAGCTGCATCAGTTCTATGAACAATGCGTATACACCTTGTTCACTGTCCCACTGACCATCACTTTAGAAGCTTCGCCTTCGTGATGAAAATCGCCGACTGGCGGTTCACATTTGTGTTGCGGCCATTTCACGCTTCCACAAAACCAAGTGGCTCGGGAAGTGTGGTGCCATCTGGTTGACGAGGGCACAAGCGATTACATCGCAGCACAATGTGGTCAATATTCTCCTCATCATCCCCGGATGCCCTGCATTGTACTGTCGTCCACCGACTGGTCGAAGCGGCATCTATACACCTTAATGCGCAGTGCTCCCACACGGGTCTCGAATAAAAGGGCACTGCCAACACTGTTGTCGTACAGCCGCTCCGCAGAAATGGTCGTCTTGTGTACTCTATACAGGGCCAGGCTAGATTTTTGGCCTACAGCGGCCTGCCACATCGACATCTCCGGTTCCTGTACTCTTGTTCGCACCCCCAGTAACCATTTCTTTTCGCTGTCCTCTTGGATGGGGTCAGTAAAGAGGGAGAACATTCTGCACAGGTTGTAGAGATGCCTGCTCCACTGTGTGTTCGCGCCCTTTAGAGTGGTCTGCTGGAACACGCGCCAGGCCCACCGCTCATCATTCATGAGACGAAGACAGCCCTCGTAGGCTGCCTTGCTCCTTGCGTCACGTGCCTTGAAGCTGGACCATCGGAGGTCGAGGCCTCCGTCAGTATGGTAGCGCCATCTAGTTAAGGCACCTGCAAACGCAGCCAAAATTTTAGGCACCGTAAATTTTACATCAAAATTTTCTAAATAGCCATCCGATCTTTCTGAAAAATATACGGAATGAACTTCAAACATTCTCCGTGCCTACGTGCTACGTGTAAGTGCTTGCTTTTGCATAATATCTTGAATATTTTGCGCTACAAAAATGAGTTGCAGCAACATGGCGGCGCCTTTGCGGTTCCCGCTTCTTTCTCCCAGCTTCCTAGAATCGATGCCATAGTTTTCAATTGCTTGTTCACCAGCCTGCTTTTCCCCACTTTAGCATTGAAATCGCCCAAGACTTTGTAAAGCTGTCTATTAATTTGCTATCACAATCCATGCTTCACCTTTTGGGCAAAACTGCGACTTTTTCAGCGAAGCTCACATCCGGCAACAGACGGAAGTAGATCAACAATTTCAGACGCGTCGTGCCACCTTGTGGCGTCGTATGAAAACGTCGGGATTGGACTGGACTGGAAAAACTTTATTTAGGTCCTGCAGGACGCGCTTAGCGCGTGGCGGGCGACTCTCACGTAGGGACCGACAGGGAATACCTGGCGGCCGCTTCGTGAGCCTGCTGGACGGCCCATTGCTGGTCGCCGAGAAGCGAGCTTCTGAGGGACTTCTCCCACTTGTCCGAGGTAGAGTCAGGATGAGCGTTTCTGCACTCCCAGAGCATGTGTGCAAGTGTCGCCGTGTATCTGCACGAGGGGCACGTGTCGCTGGGGTACGCGTCAGGATAGAGAACGTGGAGTTTGGCGGGGTTTGGGTACGTGTCTGTTTGTAATAAGCATAGAGTTAGCGCTTGTGGCCTGTGAAGTTTGGGGTGTAGGGGCAGAAAGATGCGGTGTCCAAGGTAGAAGTATTTTGTGATTTCGTTGTACGTAATGGGTGCATCCCAGTTGGTCTCGAGCTCGGCGAGGTGGGGTTGCCCTGGGACGACACGGTCAGTAAGAGCGTGCACTGCATCGTGGGCAATCTCGTTCAGGTTCGGCGAGGCACCCGGCACCCGGCCAAGATGGGCGGGGAACCAAATGACGGTGTGGTGCTTGAGAGTACTCTGATCCGTGCTGCGGAGGATGCGTAATGCCTGGTCCGAGACGGCGCCGCATTCGAAGGCTTTGATGGCCGGTCTGGAGTCGCTGTAGATGACTTCCCGTTTGCTGTTGAGCCCAGCTAGGGCTATGGCTACTTGCTCCGCTACTTCGGGGTCTCGAGTGAGGATCGTGGCGGAGTTGAGGATCCGCGATGAGACCACGACCGCGGCTAAGGCTAGGTTGTTGCAATAGGCAGCGGCGTCCACTAATGAGACGTCGTCCGTTTTCATGTCTACGCGCTTGAGAAGAGCGGTCACTCGTGCAAGGCGCCTGCCTCTGTTCAGGTCGGCTGCACATTTCGTGGAATGGGAGCGATCATGATGAGGTCTTGGATCTCGCGGGAGACCGGTGTCAACTCTGGGGGATCCCTGGTCATCGAGGAGAAAAAGCCAAGCTCGCGCAGAATGTGGCGGCCCACCTTGGTGGTCGTGAGTCGGATCATCTGCGTTCGCTCCTGAGCCTCGGCGATCTCTTCTAGCGTGTTGTGCATGCCGAGCTCCAGGAGTTTATACGTGGAAGTGGTGACAGGGACGCCGAGGGCTCGTTTCACAACCTTTCGAATAAGGGCGCTGAGTTTATCGCACTCGGCACGTAGCCATTTGTGTATGGCGGCGACATAGGTAATGTGGCAGAGAACAAATGCGTGTATGAGACGCAGTAGGTTGTCTTCTTTCAGGCCGTGGTGCCGGTTGGCCACTCTACGTACGAGTCGTATGACGTTGTCAGTCTTTGTCATGAGTTTCTGCACCGTTAGGGCGTTGGTTCCGCGGGACTTGATGATCATACCCAGGACCCTGATGGAGTCTACCCTGGGAACTGTACGACCGTCTCTGATGCGGAGTGTGATGTTGCATTCGGCCGGAGCATGCAACAGTCTGCCGGCAATCCGCCTTTTGCATTGCGCTGTGGCGCCACCTTAGCGGGCTCCGCGAGAAACTATATGTACGGCGTCGGGGCCCCGCGGGACGCAGGGGCACGCTGAAAGAAGCGAGCTGAAATGGGTTTGTACATTTGTCAGTCGTAATTTTCGTTTTGTGTGAGTGGCCGCTTGTTGGGCAGGATGCCTAAGCCGGCAATGACTCTGGTGCGACTTACAATCGCAAGTCGTCGAAATATGATGAAGGGATTTCGTACAGCTACGCCGACAAAACCAGTCACCGTGCGATACATCACACCGTAACGCGATTGACACACCACCTACGCTTGTATTACTGTTACTCATATTTATTCGTACCGAATATGAGTCAAAACATTCTTCGGAAGTTGAAATGCACGAACGTGAGCACTCGCTAGCCGCCCACATCAAGTTGGGGTCGATTCCGCTCAGCGGAGGTTAGGCGCATCGTATATAGCAGCCGAGTTCATGCATTTGTCACTGTTAGACCTGCACAGAACATACGCTCATAGGTTGATAAAAACTGCTTTTATAGCCGAGTCGTGACAACAGTGGCCATAGCTCTTTGAAGGGGCGACAGTGCGCCTAGAGTATTTATGCAGCACAAGAACGGCGTATTTGTTTACATCGGCACGCGTACGGCCACCGCTCGCTGTTCGCTTCAAGTACAGTAGAAACCGTGCACCGCTCACACGAAATAATGAGGAAATGTCCAAAGCATATATGAACACTTATCATGCACATATCAGAAGCGATCACACTGAGACGAGAAGGCATGAACGTCCCGGGCACATCGAAAACGGCGACAACGACCACCTAGCCGCAGTGGCACGCGAAAATGCCGATGCCTGCGGTACTCGCGTGGCAACGAGCGGTGTTGTTGCTTACAATGCAGTATCGAAAGGGCCATCACGTTTTTCTGTTTAGCATAAGAGGCAAACTGTTTTCAGTAAATACTAAATCTGGCAGCATAAAAATACACTCTCCGTAGTTGCACTCCGTTCATTGAAGCGCCGGCGACTGCGACCAACAGCCTTCGTTAAAGAACGGTGCCTGTACCGCGGTATTAGCACTGCGCCGTGTCGTCGCTTCCCACTCTCTGTGTGTGCATCTTACTATGCTAAGAGTGGTTCACTTCAAGTCGGTAAGGTCAGGACCGAACTATATAAGCAGTTTCCTTCGTCGTACTTGATTATCCAATATTTCAGGTCTGCCGGTAGCGGACAAACTCGTAGGCTGTGTTAGGTTTAATGAAGCTGCCTGAACGAGATCGAAACCACCTCAAACTTGATGTGGAGGGCTGTAAAGGGCTGGAAACCGTGCATATCAGCGTCGAAAGCACGTTTCGACTCAATTTGAGCGTCAATAAATACATACACGAGCGCATTTGCGGCGATATTCACGTTGTTGGTGTTGTCGGTGCGATGTTCTCACTCGGCGGCCGCTCGCACGGCGATCAGCACACTGGTTTTGTCGGCTTCGTCGGCACGAAAGCTTATCACACTACGATCACTCGTTGTCGTCGGTAGCGTCGTTGGCCACTTCGTCGTCATACTTGTATGACAATATAGGTCTCCCACTGGCACAGTATGACAACTACAGCCGGCCGAGCGTTGGCGCCGGCGTGAGGTCGACTTCTGACCGACATCGGTGTCGTGTCGGCATATATTGTGATGTACCGAACGTTAACCGAATATCGCTGTGAACAGCTAAAGTTTCTACCGAAACACAGCGCAAATACCGCGTCGTCGACCGGCGCAGCGCCGGCAATAAAGAGTTCGCGTCCTCGACGACTACGCTGCATACGCGTGCGTCGTCAGCTGCACGAACCACCGACGCCGTACAAAACGTTTTCGGCGCTCGCCGCTAGGGCACAGCGCATGCACACTCGGGACATGCAAAAGGCGGATTGCGGCTCGCGCACACAAGGGCAGAAAGCGGGAAGGAAGCGCGCAGTCTTCCAGTCAAAAAAAAAAATTAAATTGTGGGGTTTTACGTGCCAAAACCAGTTCTGATTATGAGGCACGCCGTAGTGGGGGACTCCGGAAATTTTGACCACCTGGGGTTCTTTAACGTGCACCTAAATCTAAGTACACGGGTGTTTTCGCATTTCGCCCCCATCGAAATGCAGCCGCCGTGGCCGGGAGTCTTCCAGTCGCGCACAACGCTCCGGAGGGAGGGTAGTAAGGTGGAGGGGTCTCGCTTTACTGCGGCCGCGCGCTCCCACCGGGCCGGAAGTCTCCGGGTGTAGAGTGGGCAGGTGGAGGGGCCACGCTTTACTACAGCTTTACTGCGGCCGCGCACTCCCACTGGGCCGGAAGGCACGCTCTGCGCCGCGAGCACCCGGCCCCGTAGCTGTATCTTGAAAGCCAGCTGCGGCCGGGGCAGAGTCCGCCCTCCCTGTGTTTTTGCGGCTAAGATCACGTTGATGCGAGCGCCGGCACTAAGCTCAATTTGCTCGCTGCTACTGCTGCGCTGACTCACACCAGCTTTTTCACAGCGAGTTAAGTCATCCGCGGTCATCGAGTGAGATGCGTTCATGCTTGCTTGTGCGCGCGTGCCACCAAGCTTGTTAATTGAGTTAGTGTGCCTATGTTTACACGTTTATACGGCCGATAAAACTACTATCCTTACTTTTTATAGATGTCCACTAATTTGCTATCGCAATCGATGTTTCGCCTTTCAGGCTAAACTGCGACTCTTTCTTTTATAAAAGCAAAAGCTCTAATTTTCCGATTCACAAAAAATTCATTTGTTGTACTTTCCTCAGTCAACATACAAGAAGTTTCAGAAAAAAGGGCAGAGTATATTTTACTAATATTTATTGCAATAAAATCACGGATAAACACAAACAACAACCCAGGACCAAGAATGCTGGCTTGTTTTGCAGAATTTAAAAGTGACACGAAAAAAAAATTTCACAGGCTGTTTTAAATTGTTAAGAAATATATCGAGACCACTTGTGCTTGGTGAAAACTCTGGATCACAGCTCCTCCCTCCACTGCGGCTCTTCTTGCAAAGTCTTCTGTGTAATTGGAATTTTGCCTTCAAAGATAAGTTGATCTTCTTGTGAAAGGCAGTCTCCTGCAAAAAGAATTAAGTTATGTTCTGCAGGAATATATATTTCATTGTATTTTTATCACTGGCTTTACTCAATAACAAAGCATATGTTTTTGTTATACTTTATTGTTGGGTAAAGCTAGTGATAAAAAAATGAGCTTTTGGAACATTTTTTCAGGAATATATATATATATATATATATATATATATAGTATATACTTTTTTCAGAATGGTTAGGTGTTGGAAACAATGGTTAATAATTCAACACTAGTGCAAGTAAAAGGCAAGCATAAAGACATTTGTCACTGTCCTTTAATGTGTTAATGATCAAGAGATTGAACACCGATCATTGTTTCTCACAAAATAAGAGTAATAATGGCGTAAATAATCTAAACTTGGCGAATTCCAGTACTACAGCATATTTCAATGATCCAACACAATTAACATGTGTGCAGGTGTGCAACCATTGCTTAAGTTAATTTAAATAACCAGTGGTCTGAGGAAGCCCAAAACAAAAATTGGCCGATGTGAGAACTTCACTATTTCCACACTCATGCCAGCGTTCACCAGGCCCCTTTCACATATAAAGTCAACGTCTGATATTTTAAATTGGACTCCTGAGGGGCCGCGAAAATGTCCTAAAAATCGGGCAATCCAAAAAAATGAATGCATCTTTTACTGCCAAGAGCTCAAATCGCCACAGGGACATCCAAAATAGCTCTGAAGGCCTGCCAGTGAGTACACTTATTAGGCGCATTGGTTCTCGTACTGTGACAGGAGACGGCGGGTGCACGCGCGACTGTGTCCCTTTATGTAATTGTCTAATACTTTGCTATCACTGTCAATGCTTCACCTTTGGGCAAAACTATGGCTTTTTTAACCTCTGTACACTGATCTTATCTCTGCGTTGTAAACTGCAGTGTTGGATTTATTTCTTGTCTGCTCACTTTTGCTTGTTTTTTCAGATGTACTAGCTTCAATTACTCCAGCCCCTTTGCAATACCTTCGCCCTGCATGTACTGATATAATCTCGACCGGGTGAGGTGGGTCGTCACCGCAAGAATCAGGAGACGACGATGAAGGCGGGCATTGTGATGATGAAAAATAGAAAAGATTGTATTCACTTCATTGGTACATGGTTTTGACTCTATCCGAGTCTCGAGCGGTTCTGTCTAACACGGGGGCCAGGACGGCCTTATAACCCCTCGTGGTCTTGTGGTAGCCGATGTCTCCTTCGGGGAACTTGTGGAAATGTCAGACCTCTGTCGGCTGGTCAAGTTGACGACCTCCTCCCCCTCGGGTCCTCTCCTTTGGTAGCTCGCCCTTTGCGTCTGCTCAGGTCGTAGAGGTGTGACGTTTTCTCGGGGATGAAGGGGATTATCTCGTCACGGGAAAGGCGCTCGGGCTTGTTTCCCCCATTCGAGAGGTACAGTTTCCAGGAAGATCATAACCGCCTCTTGGGGATGAAGATAATTGCCCCGACACGGGAACGTGCACGGGTTTGGTTTCCCACAACTGAGATGCAGAGTTCCAAGCCGATCATAACAGCCCGTCCGCTGCCACAGGAGGTCTCGAAGGGGTCGCAGCATCCAAGCACCTCGAAGACACCGGCAGACCCCGTGCCTCTGCTCCGTTTCGCCGTTCGTTCCAAGGCAGGCCAGGTGACACCTTCTGGAAATAGACCACGCCAAGCCCAAGGCAAAACAAACAGAGAGCACCCAACTAACCATGAGAACTGCCAGGTTCACACATACTTCACATTCTTCACATAAAACCTTATCAGAATTATACCTGCAGCCCTCGTTTGAGATTCCCGAAAATTAACAAAAGGAAAAAACTAGACTTCAATGCATATTTCAACCAGCCTAATACCTAACGTTTTTGTTTCTCTTGCCTGGGAAAGCCACGTCCATTGAGAGACTGAGAGTGCACTGAAAATGATCAAATGGATAAATGCTGCGCGGTGAGTTACTCGTTGGGTCAATAGTATCTGCCAGTACCAGCGCTTCTAAGGCAAAATGTACTGCGCTCTGATGACCGCTTCAACTCCTAATTTAAAGCCAGAAAACCAAAAAGCCATACTCTATTTGCGCGCAACACCGTGAAAATTGCTTCTCCGAACGCGCTTCAGCAAATCCAAATTCTACAATGGTAGCCGATAAACGCACCTACCCTGTAAGCATTGAATTACCCAAAATGGTTTGTTTCTACAAACCTCCAATGTCAATGCCTATCTACAAAAACAGCGCGTTCACGAGTGACCACCGTCGCAAAACCTGCTTCGCAGTTTTATTCGCGTAACTGGCTCGCATAACAATCATCACAACGAAACACCGAGATTAACGCGGAACCTTTGAAATTAAAAAAAATAAGGTCTTAATAACTAACAAATGAAAAGAAATGGAACGTGCTCTATTTACAAATTTACAAACAAGAACCTTATGGAGGCGCCCAATTTGACAATTACTACCTCTTAATGCGCACTTGACTAGGTCGCAATCTGAAAGTCATTGGGCCTCGCCACGGGCAATAAAGGGCGCCAGACATACACTGCCCCCTCCCGTAATCTGTCAATTCGTGTGGCCCCAGCTTTCTTTCTCATCTCGGAGAGGGAGGCCGTAAACGCGAGTAGAATCGCCATTCTTCCTTTGCCCTCGCTCTCGTGGCGCATTCCCCCTCATTGACTGTTTGACTAGCCCTGTGTGTGCGCACGTACCTCTGCCAGGTTGACCCTTTCAGCCGCATTCCTACTCGCGGAGACGCGCCCTGTTCTGTTGTCATCCGACTTTGGCGACATCTCCGTTTTCCCAACCACCATAACGAGCCCCTTGAAGTTCTGCATGATGGCCTGTTCCCTTTGCTTACGGCCTGCGGTGTGGCGTCTTTCTCGAACTTGCGCTGCGCTAAATACTTCGCTCGTTTGCGCCGTCTGAAAAATTTTTGCCTCGCCAGGCGGTCACCGAATGTACCTCTGCAATCCCCGATCGTCCGGTTCCTGCCCTGTTTGGCCGCCATGTCCGTCTCCTGTCCTTTGGACGATTCCGGAATGTCGCTCAAATGCGGAGGTACAAGAGAGTTTTTCGGCGCCTCCTTGACCTTTTTAGGGCTGCTAAAACAAGCCTTGTCTCCGCAAGGAACGCCATCCGGAAAAGCCACTGTTTCTACTCCCGTGGCGTAATCGTTCTCTTCTTCTGCCACAATTCCTTCTTAACAACCTTCAGAAGGTCTAAAGATCCTTTCGAATGTGGCAGCACCAAATTAGTTTCTAATTCCTCTGCTAGCCCTTTCTGCGGTATGCCCACTGAGCCGGATGCCTCCTCGCTAGCGCCTTTCCCCCCGCTTTCACTAGCTATGTGCTGTGCTTCCCGAGTGCTTATGTCATGAGGCCTTTCCCTTTCTTCGTTGCCGTGCCTTATCTCCGCCGCGATCTCCTGAGCCTGGGGATGCGGGAGAGCTTGGACCATATAACTCAGGCCCTTCTTCTTTAACAGCATCTCCGAGCGATCTGAAAATAAGTAGGGGTATTGTTTGGACAAATTTTGCGATACTGCTGCTTCAGTCAGCAATATTCCAAACGGCCCCTCGATCTTTACGCTGGCTATCGGCAAACAAACACTATTCTCCTTAACTACCTGCCGGATCCACGCATGTTCCCCGGTGAAATCCTTAGGTTGCACATACGCAGGGTGGACGATGTCCATTGTCGCAGCCGAGTCCCTAAGTACCCGACATGGCGTTCCGTTCACTGCGAGGTCGCGAAGGTAGGGTTCTAAGAGCTCCAAGTTTCCGTCGTCATTCACGAAAGAAAAAACAATCCTAGGCTTCCGACAGCCGATCGCAAGGTGTGCAGGCTCCTGGCAACGGAAACAGACGACCGGTTTTCTAGCCTCAAATGCCTTTTCTGTTTTTCTTTCGTCTTTAGCTGTGGTTTTATTCTCTCCGGAATTATCGGCCGACACATCTTTGGTCCCACTTCCAGCTTTCTCTTTGTGAAAGGGGCGCTTGTTTTCTTCCTCTTTGTCGAATTGTGTCAACGGCCTGACGCGCGTTTTCTCGGATTCGCGACGTGCGGCGAATTCATCTGCTAGCACTGCAACAAGTCCTTTTCGCTCAACCTATCTTGAATCCACAGGTGCATCTCTTCGCTCAAAGACCCATAGAACTGCTCCATGCAGATTAGCTCAACAATCCTGTCGTGACAACCGAACGCGTCTTCCACTTTTAGCCACTCAATTAAATTTACTTTCAGTTTATAACTGAAATCTTGAAAGAATCGCCCGGTGTCTTAACTGCCTCCCGAAAACGGCGGCGGAAAGCCTCCGCTGAGAGCCGATATTTCCTTAGCAACGCAGCTTTTACTTTCTAATAATCCTCTGACTCATCCTTCGTTAGCCTTGCAATTATTTTGGTTGCTTCACCAGAAAGAACGGTCAGAATCTGTTGCGGCCAACTCTCTAGTGCCAACCCGTTTTTCTCGCAGGTTCATTCAAAAATAACGAGAAACAATCCCATGTCATCGTTCACCTTTTACAATGGCATGAGATCCCTTATTTTCACTCTTGCTTCACCTGAACGCCTTTCATCTATTGAGAGGTTATTCGCCGATTGCCTGGCCAGGTCCCGCTGCATGTCTAGTTCTTTTAGCTTTAGTTCGTGAACTCTCTGTTCCTCGCGTTCCTTTCTTTCTGCAGCTTCCTTTTGATCAGCTCTCTGCCTTTCCCTCTCTTCTGCAGCGTTTTGCTCAGCTGTCTCAGCTCTTTGCCTTTCCTTCTCTTCTGCAGCGTTTTTCTCAGCTTTCTCAGCTCGTTTCTCTATCTCTTCCCATGCTTCTGAAATTTCGTCCTCAAGAGCCCCGCACTTCTCAATCACCTTAATAAGCTGTGGCTTTCTCTGACTTTTCCCGACCTCAATTCCCAGCTCTTCACAAAGTAATAACAACTCTGGCTTTTTCCGTTTGCTCAAATCTATGGTCAATTCCGAACGAGGACTTTCTTACTCTGCTGTGACGTGAGGAAGCTCTTAACAGGAGCCTGCACGTACAGAAACTAATTCGCCGTTTTAGAAAACACAGAAGCTAAAACCTGGCAAATTCTCAAAGAAAGTCAAGTGCTCACCATTCTGCTGAAGCCAGGACGAAGGGTGGAGTATCCCATTGCTGCCAACCAGCTGATATAATCTCGACCGGGTGAGGTGGGTCGTCACCGCAAGAATCAGGAGACGACGATGAAGGCGGGCATCGTGATGATGAAAAATAGAAAAGATTGTATTCACTTCATTGGTACATGGTTTTGACTTTATCCGAGTCTCGAACGGTTCTGTCTAACACGGGGGCCAGGACGGCCTTATAACCCCTCGTGGTCTTGTGGTAGCCGATGTCTCCTTCGGGGAACTTGTGGAAATGTCAGACCTCTGTCGGCTGGTCAAGTTGACGACCTCCTCCCCCTCGGGTCCTCTCCTTTGGTAGCTCGCCCTTTGCGTCTGCTCAGGTCGTAGAGGTGTGACGTTTTCTCGGGGATGAAGGGGATTATCTCGTCACGGGAAAGGCGCTCGGGCTTGTTTCCCCCATTCGAGAGGTACAGTTTCCAGGAAGATCATAACCGCCTCTTGGGGATGAAGATAATTGCCCCGACACGGGAGCGTGCACGGGTTTGGTTTCCCACAACTGAGATGCAGAATTCCAAGCCGATCATAACAGTACTCCCTTGAGCGAAAGTATACCCAACCAGAGATTCCGCAATAAAACCGATTTTCTCCTCAACCTGTGAATGTAACTTGAAATCGAGCACTACACTACAAACTTGGTATTACGTGCTTTCCAGTGCACTCCTCAGTTTCACTTTGTGCGTCTTAATTACAAAGAAATTAGGTTATTTCGTTCAGCCTGTAGTCCATATACTTTTGCACACAGGCGTACAGTAAATGAATAAACATAACCTTCAAAAAACAAAAGAACTAACTATTTATGTCTCCTTACTTCATTATTTTACACCACTCAGCTTCACCTTAAATTTCACTATTTGTACACCCTAGTTGTTACCTATCAATGCTGGAGCCACTGCAACATTTCCGTTTCTGTCTATTGTTCTACCAGAATGAAAATAGCCAGATCCTTTCCACAGAGTCATATAATGTGCAATTAAGTTTAAGTGCAAGTCTGTTCAAGGTTGATAGCACTTTCATAATACAATAAAGTGGACTTACTAAAGCAGCCCAACAAATAAAGTTGCAGTATGTACCACTCTAGAGCAAGAGGCTTGTGTCTACAAGGTACCGCATCCATACTGCAGTACTACACAATAAATACACAGCTAAAAGACCAAAAAGAGTTTGACAAATGCAGAAATGTAAGCAGCACAGCCTACTGTCTCACCGATTCCTGCTTTCGCAAAGCGTTCCTCAAGGTCACGGATGTGCTCGTCACCATCATTGTATTTCACACCTTTCATGGCCCCTTTCTTGCGACACAGCTCGATGAGTCTAAAATTAGAAAGGGTAGTAAATAATAAGTGTCTACTACAGCTGGAATAGAAAGAGAGCAAAGACTATGGCTTTCATAGATTGCTGAATGCAGATAAGTGAAAAGTTACTTTCATGTTGAAGACATACCGCTGTATTACGTAAACAACCTACACAGACAAATTGTTGCTTTACACAGTAGAACCTTGTTGATACGTTTTGGGGAAAAAACGCGAGAAAAATTGTACTAACCGAGGAAACATACGACCCGAAGTAATTGAAAAATTGGACAGACTCAACTGTAGTTGACATCTACGTAATATGAAGCGTTGCGCGAATCGTTGCGCACAAAGCATGAGACGCCGACGCGCGTCGAGCCAGTGGGGCTTTGACGGCCCGAGACACATACGTTTTGTTATTTTCCTATTGCGCAGTGTTTAAAGACGGCAACGAGAAACCAAAACGAAATTGAGCTGGTGGGCGACCATAGAGTTAGTATACTGACTCTACGAGGAAAATCTGGGGGAAAAAAGCGGGAACCGCAAAGGCGCCGCCATGTTGTTACGACTTATTTTTGTTGCACTAAAAATATTCAAAATATATGCAAAAGCAAGCACTTACACGTTGCACGTAGGCACGGACAACGTTTGAAGTTCATTCCATATATTTGTCGGAAAGATTAGATGGCTATTTAGAAAATTTTTATGTAAGATTTACAGTGTCTAAAAGGTTGCGTTTGCAGGCGCCTAAACTAGATGACGCTACCATACTGACGGAAGCTCAGGATCGCGTTGATTGTGCGCCTCGTCTGAATCGCATCTCGTCGTCTGCGCCTGTGGGCCTGCATAGGATGGATGGATGGATGGATGGGGCTAAACCCTTTAAATCGGGCGGCGGCACACGCCACTTGGCAGCGCCAGGTGCAACATGGCAGCACCCTTGCGGTTCCCGATTTCAACACATAGGCGCTATGAGGAGCTTTTCCTCTAGAGTTGGTTATATTTACTCCATGTTGGCAACGTCGGATGCCGCCGAAGCGAAACGTAATGCTCACATCGTGCCACCTGCAGCAGGCAACGGAGGCGCCTTTGGATTATCGCCTACCAAAAGTGTAGTATGCTACCAACAGCACTATGCCCCATGCGCTGTAAAACAGATAGGCGAAGATGCTCATCGCAATAGGTTTGACAGCAATAGCTGTGAATGAGGCGTGCGACAACCCGGGAGGAGATTTTCTGGTATCGGAATAAGAAACTGAGTGCGCGCTAACGTTTTCGTGAGGCAGGCAGGTGAGTATTGCGAGGAAGCTGATGTGGTGGGTGGCTATCCTGTTCTCAATCACATGTGCTCCTCGCCTTTTCTTGTTTCACGGGATCTAGCAGTCGGGAAACGATATGATCCCAGTCTGTATCAGGGAACGGCAGCGCATTTGGGTTATCGCCTATTAAAAGCGTGCAGTATGCTTCCAACAGTACCACGCACTGTGAAACAGATAGGTGAAGATGCTTATCGCAATAGGGTTGGCGGCGATAGCTGTAAATGCGGCGTGCGATGACCCTGGAGAAGATTTGCTGGTACCGGAATAAGAAAGTGAGTGTGCGCCGGCGTTTTCATGTGAAACGGGTGGATGAGTATTGCAGTGAAGCTGCCACATCAGACGGCTATATACTATTCTCGATCGCACGCGCCTCGCGCATTTTTTTTTTCTTTACAAGGGATCTAGCTGCCAGAAAAGGTATCATACTATCGAAGTTTAGTGATTACTGAACATTGCTGCAGAAAAATCGTGTTTTCCGGGAATGTATGAACCGGTAAAAAATAAGCGTAACTCTATTGGGTCATTTTTTGTGTTGTCGATCAACTAGGTTCTCGATAAACGAGGTTCTACTGTAAACTGTGAAGTGCACTATGTGCACGCATAGCATACTACCTGCTAAAATGGGAAGAGCCAGAACTTTTAAACAGTGCAGTGGAAATAACATGTTTTTTCCAGCAACTAATGGCAATGGACATCAGTAAATGTGTGATAATGACTGATAGACAAGGTCTGCTCATAAACTTAATTACTTTAGAGCCCTTGTTGCAAATGTGGAGGCATGTCCTCCTATTAGAAATCCTGATAGTACCAGCACCAGTCTCAAGATATTTGTCCTGAAACTCTACCACAATATACACTGGTGATTCACTTAGCTTTGTCTTGCACTACGTGAGGGATAGTAAACTTAAATGGGAATGGCAAAGCAGTTCTCTGCAAGCTTGTAGACATATGTCAAGGAAATAGTAGTAGTTTTAGGATTCCCACTAATGTACTATATACTCATGCAATAAAATGCGTAAATTTAGTACGTAAATATATGTGCTTTACTTTTCACCGTCTCGAGGTCATGTTACAGCGTAATTTTGTCTCTTACGTTAACATCAGCGTTCCTATTACATTCAGCGACCAGACGTATAGCGACGTGACATTGCACTCTGAAGTAATTGTGCTTATTTGGTGTTCTACATTAAACATTTCTGCCATGTTTCATACTGCGAGTTCAGTTACGTGCCTTGAGCTCTAAACACCTTCAATTCCAGAATTGCAATATGTGCCGTAAAAATTACTGAAAGAAGTTAATTTGCATATTTATTCAGTGAAAATTTACTTAGCTTATTCAGTTAAAGGGACTGTCGACTGCTCGGAACATGTCTTTCAATTGTGGTGGAGATGAGAAGATTGTGTGTCATATTGATGGAAATGATCACACTTGCATTCCATAAAAAAAGGAAATATATTTTTTATTTGGCTCTGAAAATGCCACAAGAATGACATGTGGCACCGCTTGACGGTGTAGAAGAGACTACACAGGCTGAAAAGTTCTGTTTCAAAAATTTCTACTCATTTTCCAAAGAAACAACTGCACATTTACACATTAAATGGTAGGCTTTGTATCGCACTACAATATAGAAGGTCCTTTAAAAACGGTAGACAGTCCCTTTAAGATTCCCTTAACAATGCCCACTAAAACTAACAACACTTTGCTACAAAAAAGACCTTGTTAACTCCAACAGCTTAAAAAATTGTCTCTTCCTATTGGCATTGGTGATATAACCTTAATGCATGAAAAGGAGAGGAGTCTGCAACTAGAAGTTATGCTGGAACATTGAAGTTGGAGTCGTTGGTTTACACTCAATTTGGTGAGCAGTGCACAAAGTGGGACAAGAGTGACGAGCATATGCCCCCTTTGTCTCTCTCAATGTTCTGCAGTCTACATTTCTTGTCATGTAAAAATCACGGTTTCGGTTGAACATCAGACAGAACTTCACTGTTAAATTTCTTGTTCTAAAAATCTTTTTTCCAAGAGTTCACATTCCAGAATAGTACAAGGAGCTTGACACTGCCTCCTTGAATTTTGATACACTTACAACTACTGTACTTATGACAAGAGCTCGTGGCTACAATTATGGTTTAACTTCCTTGCCTTTCCTCTCTCTCTCAGTGCTATTTTATTCCTGCAACTATATGCAGACAGCAATTTACTCATTTGTAGCACTGAACTCTCATTTGGACGATCAAGCCTTTTCAGCATACATAAAGACATTACTCATAATGAGCTACAGTGCATTAATTACAAACAGCAAAAGAACAACTGAAAAATACAGCCCACTACATACGCTGAGAAAATATAGACCCCACAGTAATTGCAATGCACTGCGAAAACGTAAGACATTATGAACAGCTAACATTTCCATCATTACTGCTCCCTGTGGCACTGCAGCCCATTCAGCACATATAGCACTCTCGGCAGTAATGTTCAGGCCCAATCACGTTAGCGGCATGGTAACTCAAAGCGCACCATTTGGTGGAAGCAGGCCAGCCAACGGCAATTTTGTTGACATGCAGTGAGGCTCCTTACCACAGAGGAAGAATGGGTCTGTGGGCCATCTCTGCAGCAGCTACACAGCTACGTGACCAATCAGCAACAGCTGCAATGGCTAACTATGACAGTTGCCCCCCCTGTACTGCCAGCCGAGCCAGCAGACATTGCTGGCTCTTACATAGAAATACCTGTGGCATAGCACTAGCAGGATAATGCGAAAAGTACTGTATGGGAAATCTTGCCAACTTGCACAAAATTTTACAGTGCCATGCAACTGCCACGCCAGCAAAACTGTCATCTACTTGGGCCTCCTCTCGGGTAGCTTATGCTTAACAGCGCCAGAGGCCGGCACTGCAGGATGCTTCCTGCTAGCACAGACTATGTTCCAGTAACTTGATACTTTGACAGAAGGCACTGCTATGAAAATAACAGAATACATACCTTTTCCAGCAGTGATCAGACCTCAGAGTGTATGGGTTGCCAACAATGATCAACAGTGCTTTTGCTCTCGTGACAGCTACATTGAACCTCTGCAATTTTGTTTTAAAAGAAAGGCACTTGTAGAAGCAAGAACACATCAACAAGAAGATATTTCATGCAGGAAAAAAAAACGAGCAAACCTTGCGATTCTTGAGAAAACCAAGGCGGTGCCTAAAATCATTCTGCAGAAGATTGCTATCACTCCGAACTGTTGAGATGATCATGACTAGCCTTTCTTGGCCTTGGAATTCTTCAGTAGAGCCCACAGTTACTCCCTCAATTCCACGTTTTTCCAACACAGATCTGATCTTTAAGACCTGCAAATAACAAAGCACAAGGATATATGCGCACAACTCCCCACATAATGAATAAACAAATCTCAAAAACAATTTTTTTTTACATAGATGAAAACATGATGACAATCCTATGAATGAACCATACGTATTACTACCAGTGCTGACAACCATGTGAAGCCAAGGAAAGCATAGGGGATTTAAAAATGAACTGCTTTTTTTTTTTGAAATGGGAAATATAATTATGACCTACTACACACGGCTCAGTCTCCAACATGTTACACATGGCACTTCGTACATTCCTCATGTGCGTCATCTGCTCCTTCCAGCACCCTCAAGAATTATACTTTGCACTCACTAGTTTTGCCCAATTCCTTGAAAAATGTGTCACCAGAAGCCAAATTCAGTTCACAGAACATTCCAAAAAGGTGGCCCATATAGGCATGACCTTATTCCTATAAGAGGGGATTTCTTCGCATGTGTGCATATTGATTGTAATTAGATAGTTTCTACACAATAATTACCTAAGGGTTATTTAGCATTGAGCGCTGATTGGTACACAAAAGAGCCATTAATTAAACCATGTCTTGTCCCACATGCACAAATATTGTCATGCACATCGACTGCATCTACAATAATGCGAATAACTGGAAGAACTAAGGTGCAGTAAATCCTTTATGGCTTGTCTCACCCAGATACTGCAGCAGTTCTTCAGTCTCTTGACACCCGCTCTCATCATACCGGCACAGCACAAGTAATGATCCAATTATTACCTGCTTTCGGTAGGGGGACACAACGCCAATGTCCTTTTCTTTTATCTGGACACCAAGGCCACTTTTCCCTTGCAGCAGAGAGACCACATAGTTGACAACCACCTTAATTTCCTCGGGATTGAAGTATGATGGGCATGACGATTCCCTAAGATCTCGACCCAATACACTATGGAAGATGAGCGGGCAGCCTTTACGAGGCAGCTCCTCCCAGTAGACCATGCTGTGTGTGATCATCTCATCCCCATACACCTGTAAAGCAAAATGGATTGTCAGTACATGCTGGGAGTAGGACGCTAAATCGCATAATTGCTACTCTAAAAAAAAATTATCATGGGAAGTTTCACAGTTATTTCTTGCTGTGCTCTGACAAACGCATTGAAAACCTTTATAAAATATACAATTTTGCAGCAATCCCTCAGCAGCACATTTATGCAGCTATTGTCTACAGGCAATAAGAAGTGAGCCATCAGCACATGTGTTGGCTATTACTCATTCACTATTCATTTCAAAAAGGCTGACCACAGTTATCACTAGAGGTGGGCGAATATTTGAAGTTTCGAATATGGATATGAATATTAAAGACAAACAGTTCGTATTAAAAAAAAACAACTATTAGGTATTTTTAAATATCTGTAACTCGTCAAATATTTCCCAACAACCAATTGCTTTAAAGTCTTGTTACTGTTCTCCATCTGCTAAACAACGTATCACAAACTATCAGAAGTGATACAATGACAAAGGTTGTGAAAGGTTTTTGAAGGAATGCAGAAATAAAATGGTTAATGCAAGTTTTGTTTTCGGTTTTGCAGCAGAAGCCTATATGACAACCTGTGAGTTTTGCTAATTGTCTGTCATTTAGCGTTTTTGGCGGTCAAGACATGTAGCATTTTTATCTTTTATGTTATGATGAGAGATGTTTTCCTTGCAACTGACCATTCTACATGTGTTTACAGCACAGAATTCCTTCAGCAGCTTGTTTCTTTCCTTTATCACAACTTCTGATCTTTTTTCAGCAACCATTTATTTAGCATTTTTGTAAAGCTTTAATGCATACAACAGCCATTCAATCTTGAAAAGCTTGTTTGCAACCAAGCTCTAAAGACGTTGTGAGGCTATTTGTGTAGTTTTTAATGATAATTGGTGATCTTCTGTTTAAAATTGATTCTTTGTCCCTGATAGTAAGGTGACTTTTTTTTTTTCGCCCTCGTCAGTACTGGGTGTTGTACCTGCGTCTATATGGTATAAGCGTCTGCAGTTGATTATTGTATATTCAATTTGATATTTGATACTTATTATTCATATTGAATTCATATTGAATTCATATTCGAAAAATTTGGTATTTGCCCACCTCTAGCTATCACACATAGTTATGGCCCACGCAGTAAAAAAATGTAGTACACTTAAACCTCAATATAAGGAAGTCGTTAAAATCAGCACTTTACTGCGTTATTTGAGATCTTGTTATAATGAAATTCAACCTTTTATGCAAATAAGTACAGTCGCCAACAGATTTTTCTTACATGGAAGGGGCTGTAATGTTTTCCGAATTATTGGGCAATCGGGAAAAAAACTAGTTTCAATGAGAAAAACTTTTGGTGAACTTGAGAATCGGTGACCAAAGGTACAGTTTCATGCCGTGTCGATATCTTCACATCAGCGGTATGAGAAGCTTTCACGTCCACTTTCCTGCCACAACTGATAGTGTCACCCGCTATCATGAAGAGTACAAACAGAGTGGAGCGGTCGCCTTCATCTGCCTCTCGCTTCAACACAACTCCGAAACTCAAGATTCTTCTTTCTGGGGCTTTAGATGCCAAAATCAGTTCTGATTATGAGGCATGCTGTAGTGGAGGGCTCCGAAATAATTTTGACCACCTGGGGTTCTTTAGCGTGCACTACAACGCAAGCACACGGGCGCTTTTGCATTTTGCCTCCATCAAAATGCGGCCGCCGCAACCGGGATTCGATCCCGTGACCTCGTGCTCAGCAGCGCAACGCCTTAGCTGACTGAGCCACCATGGTGGATGAAACTCAAGATTACACAACCTCCAACACCAAGGGCACAAGAAGATAGTGCACATGAAGCCACGACCATCTCAGCACACCCAGTCTTTGCACCCACTGCAGATTACCTCCAACATAGGGTACGCAGGCAGCATACCGTGCTGACAGTCATGCAACCGGACTAGAAGAAATGATGCACACTCATCTGCCTCCCATTCCCCTCTCCCCCCTTACAACACGCTTGATCAAGTTACCACATCACATCACTTATTTGGAGGTATTACATACATATTACATAAACACGCTCTCCCTATCATGTTCGGTTCTCAGAGGTGACGACCAAACACCTTAGGTCTTATAATCATATCTTGCACAATGTTTTCTTCCCTTTCTTTCTTTTCTTTTCTTTCTTTTAACAGCTTGGCTAACGTTAGCTGGAACAATGAGAATAGCTGTGTCGTGGAACATGTAAATGCTGATTGAATTACAACCACGAAATCTGCCCTTCCCATCGTGCAGGGTTGCAAAGAAGATCCTCACTCACAGAAAATTATACATATGTCAGCAGTTGAATACTACAAGTATTACAATATTTTTAAAATGACACCACCAATAACTATGCTAAAGAATGTGTGACCGGATATCATCCTAGGCTTCTTTTTGAACTGATATCTTCCTTGAGCGAGCTATGTGCCATGCTGGTAGGAGGAATACCAATCTGCAGCACAAACAAAAAGACCACACGGAGGCAGTTCATTCGAACATCCGCTTGAAGAGAATTTCAAGAAAAACGCGAAAACGGCGAATGGAGAACCAATGGCATCAGCTACATCTGTGGCTATGGCCACTCCGTTGACTTACAGGACAATGATAGTGGTGGCCAACAGCGATGTGGTTTATGTTTTGCTGCTGAGGCAGCATCAATGGAAGGTTGCTTTCATTCTTATATTTCATTTGATGCAGGCATGGCACAATTTCCCACTAAAATGCCATTTTGAAGCAGGACAGTGCCAAGACCACTCTTGGCACAATTTGGAATAGCTGTTCCACCACTGTATGACATATTGATCAATGCAACGTAAAGTGAAGTGGCAGCTTTTGCAAACACCAGTTGCGCATAGCAAACAACCATGCTGGTTGTACAGTGACTTGAGAGAGAGAGACCTTAGTTATATACCTCAAGATATACTTAGGAAGATCTTTTCTACAACAAAGTACAGCAAGGAGTAAAACATGTTCATGGTCATTTGAGAGAACCTGGAAATGCTCTTTCTATCTAGAGTTAACTTACAGACAACACATTTTCATCACTTAAGTTTTCGCGGGGGAGGGGAAGCAAAAAACAGTAAATGCACAAAATAATGTACAGCGTGCTTATTGAATAATTTAAGCCCAAGCAAACACAGAGATCCAAACAAAGGCTTAGACGAAGGCTTAGAACTTGCAAGACATTCTACAATGTCATTCGATACTCCACAGAAGCAAAACCAAAAATTGACACCAATTCATTAAGGCACTTGTGTTTCTATGTGTAGAACCCCAAAATACATCCCTCTAACAGAAATCAATAAGTGGCATTTAGTACGTCCAAGAACAATGTACAGGTTGATCACAGGCATCACTGAATGTATTCAATAAGTGCACTGCAAAATTTGCACCCCTTGGGGTATGTTCTTGTCACACAGCAATAATTGCCATCTGTCTTGTTTTCGTTTCCTTTCTTGAAAATTCTGCACTCGCTACTTTACTGTCAAGAATGCTGTGTCACGCTGATAATGTGCATGCCATTTGTGACCTGCAAGTACCAAGCGCACATCATTCAAGAAAGAAAAAGCACGCAAGATAGATGATTATTGTTCTGTGACAAAAGTACCATATTTACTTGCATAATGAAAGCACTCACGTAATGAACGCACCACCCCCCCTTTTTCCAATCAAAAAGCATGTTATTTCTTTTCCTCACATAATGAACGCACCCTGAACTTGCTTCCGTGAAGTAGGAGAGACACAGTACAATTCGGTGTCTGATATGGCGTTTGGCGGGTACGATTGTATCGGACGCCGTATCGGATGCCAAATCGTACCGTGTGTCGCCTACTTTATTGCGAGAGCAATTATATGGACAGTCCAGGCGCATTTTTGCCGTCAGCGTTGACGATCACGCCTCAATCTCAGGCGTTTGAGGGAGAAAAGCTGGGAGGAAACACAGCACATTCCGCTGCGCGCATGGCGCCGAGGGGAGGAGAGGGAGAGGAGTGGCGCAACTGCGCGCTACGCGGCCGCACGCACCTTATCTTGAAATCAATCTGTGTCGGGAACTGAGTCTAGCAGCGCAATGGCAGCTTATACCTTTGAGCATGCTCGGTTCCCACCACTCAGTTAGCATTGAAGCGATACACACCACGAAGGTCACTTCACTCGCTGTTGCTGCCGCGCTTCCTCACGCCGTTTTGACAGCGAGTGCCTGCGGTCATCGAGTGTGATGTGTTCATGTTTGCCTGAGCGCTGACACCATGCTTGTTAATTTACATAGTTAGCGAATGTTTGCAAGTTTATACAGCCGATAAAACTATTATCCTTACTTCGTGTAGCTGTCTACGCATTTGATATCGCAATCGATGGTTCGCCTTTCAGGCGAAACTGCAACTTTTTTAGAGGTGACCGCGGAAACAAAATCGCTCAAAATTTCACCTCGCATAATGAACATTGCGCATATTTTTCGTGAAAAAATGTGAGTTCATTATGCGAGTAAATATGGTACTTCTCAAAGGGTGTAACTGTTTTTAGAGTGCCATTATAGTTGTTTACTGCACAAAAAACTGAGTAAGTTAATGTCCAATTTTCCAGACTTCCCAGAGACTGCAAAAATGTCCGAAAAATCAGGCAGTCCAAAAAAAAAACAAATGCATGCCTTTTACTGCCCTAGTGGCCAGGGGCGTAGCCAGAAATTTTGTTCGGGGGGGGGGGGGGGGGGGGGCTCACGTTTCAGCGCAGCCTTCTCATAGAATTTGCCAAGAGATCAAATACATGAATAATAACTGCATTGTCTTTGCCAATGCCATTGTATATTAGATGCTGCAAACGAATTATTGAACGCTATGCACTGTCAAGTAAAATATGTATTTTTCATAAAAGAATATATTCGTTTGTCACAAAAATTATGGCAGAAATAACTGATATCAATGCTTCCGCATTTTTTTTTTGTATATTTAGTAAGTAAAGAAAATATCACACGAACTTTAGAACTATATCAGCTCGAAGCCAGCAAAGCAGTGCATGCAGCTGATATGAAAAACGTAAAGGCCATGAAAAGAACAAGTTGAGGACAAATATTTTCATGAATCTTTGTCATTCAAGAACCTTGTTTACATTTTTGTGTATATGAAACGGCCAGGATGAACCTCATTTACGCTGTCCTTCATTGCAATAGATGACGCAGCTGTTACCGGTCGTGTATTGTAATTACACCGAGATTATAGTCCCAACGGTGAGTACATATAAAAAGCAGAAGTCCTGCAAAATATACATTAGAAATGCGAAGTAAGAATGGAATATACAAATGCGAAGATACAACTTGATAAAGGGCAAAAAAGTGTCGCTGGAAACAAAGTTCACTGCTTGTATACACAAAACCTCGCAACAAGATATTTAAATATACATATAAGTCTCCAATAAATCTACGTATGTAAGCAAATGTCACTGTATGTAATGCATCAAACAAGACAAATAAACTTGTTGCGCAGTCACAGATAGTAAACTTTATGCATAGAAAGACAGACAATCCAGGCAAGAACAAAACTATGATCGCAGAAATTGTGATATGTACTTGGGCCATGCGGCGGTCGCGACAGCACCATATGGGTAGAATAATAAAGAAATAATGCAGAAATCAGTACGAAAATGTATAATTTAATTGCCTGCAGAGCGGCAACAAATATTCTGCACCCAAAATTAAAGAAGGGTATTCCTTCGGTTCAAAAAAAGAAGTAAAAGCAGGTAGCTAAAAAGGAAAGCCACAGATGATGCGGCAAGTTGAACTACCCAATATCTGAGTGTGTTTGTTGGGAAACACCGCGTGGGCCGAGCTTTCAATGAGCAAGGTCGGTCAAAATCGGTTATTGATGGCCTCATAATTTTCGTATTCGCATGATAATTTTGATCATGATGCTAAGTGTCAAAATAAACGGTGAAAATTTCTACGGTTTTACTTCTTCTTCCTGGGATTTTACGTGCCAAAACCAGTCCTGATTATGAGGCACGCCGTAGTGGAGGCCTTCGGATTAATTTTGACCACCTGGGGTTCTTTAACGTGCACTACAACGCAAGCACATGGGCGTTTTTGCATTTTGCCTCCATCGAAATGCAGCCGACGCGGCCGGGATACGATCCCGCGACCTCGTGCTCAGCAGCGCAACGCCTTAGCTAACTGAGCCACCGCAGCAGGTCATTTCTGCAGTTTTAAAAGTTAATGAACAGTCATACGTTTTCATAATTACGAGTTTATGAACCTGAAGGAACAGAGCTTTTTACTTGCATTGATTTTTGCTGCTTCGCTATCTAAAGGACACACTTCACTCGGCGGGGAAGTTTAGCGAAGAGGTCAATGACTTCGCACATTGATACCAACATCTCTGTGGGCATATAGAAGCGCCAGCCTAACCATGCGTTCCTCAGACATTGTAGAGCGCAAGTAGTTTTTTAGTAATCTAATGTTAAAAAATATTATCTCTGCACTGGCAGTGGTCACTGGAAGGGTGACTACAATCTGCAGCAGTTTGTACACATTTACACAGAACCTGTAGTCGCAATGAGAGAGAACATCTATTCCTGTGCTAAAACCTAAAAATCACTCCTTCGATGTCATTGGCATCCTTGTTTAGGTACTTTGCACAAACAGTAAGCTGTTCGGTTCCAGCAATACCCGTCGTTTCGTCAGCAAGTATGGAGAAGCAGCCTCCAGCGTTTACTTTTGCAGCTAGGCTTTCTTTGATAATTTCACCACAAATTTCTATAATTTGGGTTTGTACATCTGGGCTTAAATACGAGGTATTACTGGGGCAACTTTCCAAATGGTTCTTCAGATATGTATCTCCACAATCAGCTCGCCCATGCGAAGAAGCACTCTGAAAATACCAGTATTTTCAGCGGGGGCTTTGCTTAAATCCACAGGACCACTGTCCCTATGACCACAGAGGCAGACCTTGTCGCCCGCAAAAATGAACTGCCTCAAAAATAGGCCGTTAACTTTCTTCGGTTTTCTCTTATTTTACTTCGCCTGCCTCGGTCCAGCTCATCGATCACACTGGGTGCGCTTCCTGAAAATTTTTGGAGAAAATTATCAGCTGCCAGCTGACAGTCACGGTGATATTTAGTATTTTCGTGTGTGTGGAAGATTGCGAGCGCGTGCTTCCATTTCTGGAATAGCTTGAACACGAGGGCTCCAGTACGCGCATATTTACCGAAGTTTATAAGAACATTAAACCCATAAAGTTCCAGAATTGAAAATCTAAAGCACGACTTTGGAAATGTCAATGCACCTTTTGCGTCAGAACTTTATGAGAACTTTATACTCATACAGTTTCAGAATTGAAATCCATGCGGAGGCTCCGTAGATTCCGCAGCCGCTGCGAGATGCCGCAACGCGCCCGCTCGCCATCGAAAAGCCTTTGAAAGTTTGTGCTTGGATGGGGCTCCTTGTGTTATTTGACTCCAGGTGCAAGGGCGTTGCCACGAAATCCAGCCCGAGTTCGCAATGGTCGTACCGAAATGTCTTTTTGAGCGTAAAAAAGACAATGTAGACAAAATTCAGAATGATTCCCGGCGCCGGTGGTCGTTTTGGTCAGTGGTGCATGCCAGCACGAAAAAATTTCAGGGGGGGCTGAAGCCCCATCAGCCTCCCCCGCCCTGGCTGCGCCCCTGCTAGTGGCTTGAAAAATTTGTGGATTCACTTTTGTACGGCACTCCATTTGCACAGCATGTCTACTTGAATTTTGGCTAAGGTCATGCCATCAGTGTACACTAATGGCAGCGTCATCAGCACTCGCGTCAATTCAGAGGTCGTCGGCAGCACAGGCGCTGGCTTTTCATTTTCACTTTTGGAGTCGTCCAATTCCACCATCCCTTGATGGCGATTTTATTGTCAGTTGATTCCGCAGAATTTGAGCTTTGTCAACGTAAACAAATCGTTCAGATGTTATCTCAGTGGGATTCACAACACCAGCAGCGGGCAGATCGACCCCAATGCCACGGAAGGGGACTGATCAGGCATGCTAAAGTTATCTTCGGATGATTTCATCGTCTCTGTACAGAGTGTGAAGCCCGCATAACAAAGACAGTTGCGAAGCGTGTTTTTTTTTACAGCCTTCCAAGTGTCTGAAAGCATGCCGACAGCAGACCTGAGATCAACGTAACTTCTGCTACTTCCAAGATCTTCCCCTTATTTTTGAGGAAATCCAAAATTGCCTGCTTGGAAATGGCAAACTTCTTGCTCATGTTGGTCACTCTCAACTTGTTTGATGATGGCAGCTTTCTTTTTCGCCGTCAAACTACAGCAGTGCTTTTCGTGCTTCAAAGCCATTAGTGAGGATGACGAAGGTAGAGTCGCCGCCATTGCTGATAGGGGGAGCTGCACAAGGCATACAGTCACGACTGCGAGTGGCGATGTCCTGTCCACCTGGCAGCACATGCTCAGAAGCAACAATGTCATTCCAGCTTTCGCCGGTAAGTGGCGCTAAAGGTCTCAGAAGTGCACCACTCCCATGCTCTAAGCCCTGATGGGGTGCTGTACATTTTCAGCAGGTTGCAACAAGATTGTCATGAAGTGGGTGAAGAGAACCCAAGAATAAAATAAGTGTAAAGCAAGGAGAGGTAGGCAGGTGTGTCACAGGAGATGCTGGCTGGCATGTGGCTTGGATTTGCACTGAGCTTTTAAAATGTTTGCCTGCATGAAATACGACGAGGTGCAAGCAAAGAGGTCTCTACGGTTCTATATTTTCTTGTGTGCTCTGCTCTCTGATCAATACAGCACAAATATGTTTGGTGCAAAAGCAGGCACGAGTGGTAGCAGTCCCAAGAATTTTCGCCTCACGCAAGAATCTTCAGATTGGTCACTCATGGGCTGCGCTTGCCGGTGTGAACATCACCAACTGTGAGTCCATCCCCCGTCATCAGTTATCGGCCCTTGCACAACATCTGTCAGTTGGCAGTGTGAATATAACCTTAACTATCAATGTTAAATGAAACTATTCCAAGATTTATTTTGATTTCTCGAGTTACGCTATATTCTGCATTGGTTTATTCTTTCAAGCACACTTATGAGCAATGTTTTAAAAGAATAATAATAAAGCTAGTGACTACTTGCATCAAAAAGGTACTCTATTACACAATTAGTCCACTACCTTAAAATTAAGCACAGGATAATAATAAAGTAACTTTGACTCAATGACAGACAATAAAAAAATTGTGCAGATATAAGCACCTTGCATACATAGGTGCGTAATGCGTGAACTTGGAGTGAGCCTACCTGCAATTCATTGTCATAAAACAACTTGTTTGGGACTTCAATGATGTCTTCGTGACTTCTGAAGTTTTTGAGCAGCTTGGTTAACATCTGCGGGTTGTAGTATCCATTCTCCATGCGTTGATATGGCCCACAGTCCATAAGACGCTCCAGAAGAGAAATATCTGCAACATTGTATTATGTGATCACAATATTGAATACACCAGCAAAAAACCAAGAACACACATTCGACACAAGTTTTACAGTTACATGGCTAAACACTCATCATTGTTTCACCCATTAACAATATAAGGTTGCAAGATACATTGTATGCACACACATCAGGCTTAAATTGTGTAACGTATGCAACATTTTTAAGATTGAAATAACAGGAGGAACGTATCATAGAAATGTATAGTCACTAGACAGAACCTTACAATTGGTCCAAATTAAATTCAATCAATTAACCAGAGTCAAAATAACATAAGCCCACTGTGGTAGTAATGCAGCTGCCATCGCGGTTATAATGCACCAGTGTAAGTACTGCCAAAAGAGTGCATAAAGCAATAATAACCCTTATTCTAGCTTTGCTGCAAAGTCTGAACCACAATGTGCCATACAGTTCACTCCTGTTAATTTGACACTGGTTAACCTCTTTAACTGCCGATTACGAGTTAACTCGTTGTGAACTTTTTGCAATTTTTGCACATGTGTATATGTGCAGCTTCTTGTAATTTAGAAAATTAAATAATACACAATGACTTTTGCTATTTATTTTTCAACAAGACCAGTAAAAAATGCAATAGGCATTCCTGGTACCATATTTTTTTAGAAAAAAACGAAGCGATATATACAGGTCTACAAAAACTAAGCACTTTCAAAACGCTTTTCAAGATTTGTCACAGCAGTTAAGGAGGTAATTCAACACACTTTTCAATTTAATAGTGTCCCAAAAGGTGGGCATGCTAATTAAAGGACCGTTGGTACAAGATTTCTAAGTTGAAATACTACAATACATTTGTACACGTGGTTTAACTGATTAATAAGTTTTAATGTCCCGCAGCAATGCACAGGCTATTAGAGATGCTGTATTGGGGGAGTGGGGGGCCTCTGGAATACTCTTACCACCTGGGGTCCCTTAACATGCATCAAAAGCTCAATACAGCAGCGCCTTTGCATTCATTCCCCATTGGTGTGGTTTCCACAGGAGAGAATCACACGCAGGGGAAGATATGGTCCCATCATTATAACTACTGGTTTAACAGTTACTTATTGCAGGAAAAAAATCTTTAATAACAGTAACCCCTCAAACACTTCTAACTCAGAAATACTGGACAATTCAAACTGATTTCACATGTAAGGGCATGTGAAGTTGGGGTTCAATTAAATCAGGTCAATTGTTTGTGGCTATAAGTCACCAGCCACTTTCTTCAATATACCTGCTACAAGCACAGCTGTCACAAGGCAGTGCACAAGCCTGTAACTCATTGGGAATTACTTCTAAACATGTGCAGTGTTAAAAAACATTCTGTAATGTGTTGTTTATACATATGAGAAAGGTCAGTCAACAGTGGTTGACATTGAAAAAAAAAGACAAGGTCTTTTTGGCCACATTAGTTGTACCATTTGGTTTGTTGTTTAGACTGCACTACGTACCTTCAGGATCGGCTCACATTGTTAGACTGCACTATCTCGGGATTGGTGCGCGCAGTTTGAACGAGCGCATCTGGGTTTCATTTCAGTATTTTTGTACTAATTACACATTACTACTGTTCCTAACTGCTATCTTGGCGTGTTTTTTTTTTTTCGTTCCAAGTTTTATTTTGACCCCTTTTTCATCATCCTATGTGGAGCCCTAAAAGGCCACAAATCATGTTATTTGACAAGGCAACAGTGACCAGATACGCAGATCCCACGAACGCTAAATCAATCTGAAGTCTCCAAAGAAGACCTTGTCTTCAATAACACAGAAACATTGCAGCAGATACATATGGCTGTGTATGGCGGCTGCTACTAAACCAGAGCTAGTGGACAGTGACAGAATCTAATTTTCAAACTAAAGCATGCTGTTCCATAAAAACCACATAAATGTAAAAACCCTTTTCAGTGTCAGCTTATGTTGCCATAATTTTCCATCTGCATAAGTGACCATGAGGTATTAATGCTTCAGTATCCATAAAAGAACATTTGGCTGCAAAGGTATATAGTAAAAGTATACACCATGTGGCAAACCCCATGCCACATGACACATTGCTGAATTTTTCTTGAAACGTGTAAAAGTTGCATAGTTCAGAGCGAGCCAGCATTGTGCGCAATGTTCTGCTGTTGCGTACTAATGTTCTTAAGTGTTGGATGTGCTGTTTCCCTCTAGGCACTCTGCATAATCTCCAATGGATTCACGAAAAGTTTCAGCGGTGGCTCGGAAGGCCAAATGAGTCTATGCCTGCTCATACCAAGGTCATAATGCTGTGCTAGCCGGCTCCGGATGACAGGTCCCAGCTGCTTGGGGTCCCCAGCCAGGATGAAATGGCCACCTGGACCGCTCTTTTTTGGATCCCAGGGTGACATGAGCCCCATGACAGGGATTAGGCATTCTGGCTCCAGAGATTGCCCTGCCTCATCCACGAAGATGTGCGTGAAATGGTTCAACGCAAAGCCAGCTGTCACCAACCTGCAGCACAAACCCAGCACACGCTATGCTCAACAGAACTCCACTGTAATTACGCATTTAAGAAACTTCCTGCCCACCCTGTAAAGAAGTTGAAAAGTACTTTGCACATTAAAGGGAAATGCTCCAAGGTTCTCCTCTAGTAAAAAAATAAAATAATTCTGTATCAATTCCCAAAGCCTGGCAAACCATCTAGCCTCAACAACCTAAGGCACATCTCCCTCACTTCATGCGTAGGCAAGGTGATGGAACACGCCTTCTTAGCCCGCATAAACATACACCACAAAGACAACTCTATCTATCCCCGCACCATCATTGCATTTCGCCCTCACCTTTCTACTCAAGACGCTACGTTGCAGCTCAAACATCAAGTACTAAACGACCATTCCCGGTCGTTTAGTACTTGATGTTTGATGACACGAAAGCCATCCTCGGACTCGACCTCACTCAAGCCTTTGACAGCATTTCCCATGCAGCTATCCTTGACCAGGTCTCCCACATCCACCTGGGAGAGCGATCCTACAATTACATCTGTGACTTCCTCTGCAATCGCACGGCCACCCTCTCAGCCGGGGATTTACGATCAGACCAGCTTCCCCTTGGCAGCAAAGGCACCCCTCAAGGTTCAATTATCTCTCCCATGCTTTTTAACTTAGTCATGATTGGCCTTGCCCAGCAACTACAACGAGTCGACAATATCAACCATACCATCTACGCCGACGACATCACCATCTGGGTGTACCGAGGCAGTGATGGTCAAGTGGAGTCAGCCCTCCAAACGGCGACTGACACAGTTGAAGCCTATCTCCAAGGAACCGGACTGCGCTGTTCGCCGGCTAAATCGGAGCTTCTTCTCTACAAGCCCATTCAGCGAGGACGCCCTCCCAAACACCAATCTGAGCACCGACCCTGTGACTCTATCACCCTACGCCTTCAAGATGGCAGCCCTATACCACACGTCCCTAGTATCCGGGTCCTCGGTTTTGTCATCTCACCAACGCCTCCAATGCCTTGGCTCTCAACAAGATCTGCGCCCAATCTCAAAACACCCTATGCCTTCTTAAACGTATCTCCAACCGACGAGGGGGACTCAAAGAAGAAAGCCTTCTCCTCCTCGTGCAGTCGTTTGTCATATGCCACATTACCTATGTTGCTGCGTACCTCAACTGGTACCTGGCTGAGCAAAACAAGCTCAACACCCTCATACAAGGGGTCTACAAGCAAGCACTTGGCCTCTCGCATTACACCAGAACTGAACTCTTCAACCAACTAGGAGTTCACAACACCCTTGCCGAACTCATTGAAGCACAACAACGCTCTCAGCTTGAACGGCTCAACCTTACTGAAACTGGATGCTTTATTCTATCTACGCTTGGCTTCACTTACCATCAGCAACAGGGCCCCAAACAATCGATCCCGACTGACATCCGTAGCTGGATCCACACAGACCCTATCCCTAGAAACATGCACCCTGAATATAACAGGGCCCGGCGCCAAGCTCGGGCCAGAGCTATCATAAAAAGCCCTTGCTCATGTACCTGGCGTCACATTTGTTCATGCAGCCCAATATTCCCATGGCACACGATTTGTGGCCGTCGCCACACGCGATGGAGTCCTACACCACGCCTCCAGAGTCACTACCCCCACTGCCGAAACGGCTGAAGAAGTGGCCATCGCCCTGGCCACTCTAGATCCCACCTGTCACACCATCGTGTGTGACTCTTGCTCAGCCGTCACTAACTTCAGCAAAGGCCGCATTTCTCCTCAAGCTCTTCATATCCTCCGCCAGGCATCACACTCTAAAGACAGCATGATCTCCCTGACATGAATCCCGGCCCATGCGGGCTCTGTCCACCCACACCTCCCCAACCTCAACGAGGTCACCCCCTCCATTGCGCGAGGCCTAGTCAACCGGGCCAGAGACACTGGAGACGAGTTGGACACCAGGGACAATCTGACCACTTATAACGATCTCGTTAAGGCATTTTTACCTCAGTCGCCGAACCTTCCCCCCAGCTCACCCCAAGTTCAGCCGGGCACAGGCTACCACCCTGCGTCTGCTACAAACAAATACGTACCCTTCACCCGCCCGCCTCCACCTTATATTCCCTGAAGCTTACAGTACCCCCAACTGCCGGTGCTGTGGCACTCACCCGGCTACGCTTCCGCATATGCTGTGGCAGTGCCCAGCACGGTACACACACATTAACACCACGACCCTCTCGTTGAGGTTGTGTGAGGCTCTGCGGAGCTCCGCCCTCGATGACCAAACCTGGGTGACCCAGCATGCCCGTGAGGCGGCGGCGAGGCAAGCCCTCGACGTCCCCTCATAGGAGGCTTAGGCCCGGCCATCATAAAGTGCTGGTTCTACAATAAAAGTTTATTTCTCCTCCTCCTGTATCAATTGTGCCGTGTAGAGCCAAAAGTAGACCTTTCACAGCTTAATAACTGCCTTCTCTTTTCATCCTTATCAGCATGTTGTAAGCTGAGAACCAGGTTTGCCCAGTGATGTGTCATCGTGCCCCAAGTTCTCTAGTATTCTTCCGTATGGCCATGCAATTCCAGTGCTTTCGCTCAGAACTATCTCCACTACCCTTCTAGATGCAGTTCACCTTTATTTACATTGTTTTGTTGTTTGCTGTCTTCCACACATCTACACTGACATATCAACTGAAGGACGGCACAAATTTCAAGCAGCCGCAAGGGTTAGCCATCAGTCTTTTGAGTGAGATGAGTGAGACTGTACTAAATGTAGGACATTTGCGTGAGATGCCCACAACACTAATGACTGGCAGGCTTGTTCTATTTATCATGTGTCAAATAGTGTTGCAGGGGCCCTTTGAAGAGGCACATGGCTTGAGGAAAATGACACCATTCCTTTGTCTGAACAGTACAAAAAAAAATTTGTACTTGTTTACTTGAGCTTTGGCATCTGTGCATTCTGTGCACGAGTGCAAGCTGCTTGGTGAAGTGAGCAAATTTTACCCGTTGAAATACAGCTTGCTTGCCTTCAAGATTTGTCATCAGTTCCAACATCTATTCAGACAAAAAATAAAATGACAATCTGACAGGCTTGGTGCAGTTGTTCTCGTCGTTAAGAACCTTAGCTTTGTATGCAGCCAAAGAATGAATCCAAAATGTCACTAAACAGCAGCAAGCATGTCTGACCATCTCGCAGCACAGCTTTCTCACACTGTGTCCATATTTCCGTGTAGATGATAGCACATGACCCTCTTCCCCCATTTAATATGTTCCTAGAAGAGTTTCCTTTAGTTAAATAATAATAATTTGGCAACTGTCTTTTATTTTTATTTTTGTTCAAGAACAATGGTCTTAATAAACTAGAAGGCACGCTGTCAACAACATTTAACTTGATAATCAGCACCCTGGACAATACTTTCATTGAGATATAGCTATATGGCATCACAAAAGAGACAAAGATCATGTAAGGATTTTAAATGTACTTACTTGCCAGTGCATGCCAATGTTGCGACAATAACTTTGTATCTCATCAGCTGTTCAGAGCATGGATAGATGAACACCTGCTCAGCATGGTTGTAGTTTGAGACTTTCTAAAAAGAAAGAAGGCCTCAATTTGTAACAACATCGCATGTTTCGGCATTGGTTTATAAACAGGTTGATACAAACTGCACTTAAATAAAACTTTTAGCTACCCTTATAACTCCCAAAAAACCCAACATAACATACTTAAGACTATAGGTCATCATTCTTAGAGTAACGTGAGCTGTGAGAACCATATCATGATTCGCAAACACTCCCATGTTGAGTACGTACTTACACCATGAGTCTACTAAATTTCAAGACTGGCAACACTGTAAGATAACCGGTGGAGCCACCAAGAAGTTATTGTGTGTAGCTTTTAGTGCCGAGTGCGTTGTGCATTGTGTGAAGAATTCACGAATTTATGTTACACATTTTGTGAGTTACAGTGAACTGCATTTTGTTTGTTCATCATGGATAGTAAAGTGGAGCAAAGAGTAGCCGTCAAGTTTTGTGTAAAAAAGCCACGGAGACCATGGACATGATTCAAACAGCTTACAACAATGATGCTCTTTCTCAAGCGAACATTTTTGTATGGCATCATCGTTTTCATGAGGGTCGGGAGACGGTCACAGACGACCTTAGATCTGGCTGTCCGGTAAATGTTCGAACTGACGAAAATGTTGAAAAAGTGCAGAAAAAGCTGGCAGAAAATCGTTGTCAGTCCCTCAGGATGATTGCGGAAGACCTGAACATTGGTGAGGATACAGTTCGGAAGATTGTGGAACAGGATCTTCAAAAGAGGAAGGTTTGTTCTAGATTTGTACCACACAGTCTGACAGCAGAGCAAAATGAAGACTGGGTGTCTTCGTGTCAGGAGTGGGTACAACTGGCCGAAAATGAGCCAGAATGGTTTAAGAAAATCATAACTGGTGATGAATCACTCTTCCACGCTTACGATCCTGCCACAAAGAGACAATCAGCAGCATGGGTGGGGAAGAATTCTCCACGACCAAAAAAAAAACTCCGCATCCAGAAGCCACGTGTGAAAACAATGCTAGTGATGTTTTTCGACTGGCAAGGTGTTGTGCATAAAGAATTCATTCCAGAAGGACAAACTGTGAATGCTACGATGTACAGAGACATTTGAGCAAACTTACTGCATAGAATGCAACAGGTCCGTCCGGAAATGGTTCATTCGGGTGACTGACGCTTGTTGCACGACAATGCACTGTGCCACAGAGCCAGTGAAGTACAGACATTTTTGGCGAAAAAACAGGTGCCATGTTTCAACCATGCACCCTACTCATCTGACCTGGCCCCCCAGCAGACTATTTCTTCTTTCCAAAGGTCAAAATGGCATTGAAAGAAAAACATTTTGATCCAATTTCGGACATCCAAAAGGCTGTGACGAAGGAACTGAACACTAGCGGACAAGAGGACTTCCAAAAAGGAATTCAGGAACTATACAGCCATGCAATTGCATGTATATAACAAGGAGGGTCGTATATTCAAGATTAGCAGCCAATCAAGGTAATTTTCTTCTGGATTATTTTCTGATGATGCCAGTCTTGAAATTTAGTAGACACACTGTGTATCTTACCTGCTCGAACTCGAACCTTTACATTATACTCGAACCTTTACATTATAAACAAAATCACACTTGGAGCAAAATATTTCATTAAAAAGGAAATTTAGTTAAGTCACAGTTCTTATGTTTCAGCAGCAACAATTATTTCACAGATTCCTTTATTTTTCTTGGTGAATAGCATCTTACCAGTAAGCATTTATCAACAGAATCAACTAAGACACTTGACCAGCAATTATTGGATCAAAAGCACTGGAGCATGTGGTAGAGATCACATCAAGGGCAAAACTTCTGCGCAGACTGGAACTATTGCTGGCTGGTGCCATCACATGACACCATGCATACCCATGTACAGTCAAACCCACTATACAAATATTCAAGTGCCAAGAAAATCTCACTGTTATAACCGATAATTGTTATAACTGGGTCGCACAAAAAAAGCAGAGGGGACAAACATCCAAACATTTTAATCAGACAGAAAGAAGCACAGTCGAACCCTCTTATAGCATTACCGGTTTTAACAATACTCAAACAATGAACAATGAGAAGCTGCCACATCGTGAACTTTTGTGGTTGTTCTATGGTAAAATAACCCGCTTACTACGATGTTCCCATGCAGCATTATTGGCCATAGCAATTAAATCTGCAAGGATGGCTGAACAGGCATGTTGGTAATGTTGGATATTTGGTGGCAGCACTCTTTCCGGTCACTTCTCTTACTTCTCATGTAGATCGTCAGGCTGCTAACCAAAGAATTAATTCTGGCTACCGTGTGTCTGAACCAAAAAAGAAACACGAAACCCAGGGGAAAAAAAAAAAGAAAGCCGCCGCACTAGCCTGCATGCCGCACACCTCCACCACACCCATCTTTGTGCCCGCACGGCACGTCTCTGTCGCATTGTCCTATGCATCGCCAGCCTCGCGCACCTCTCTCTCGTCTCCCTTCCGGGGTCAACTCATGTATCGGAGAGGTGAAAGGGAGATGGGAGAGGGGCACACGAGGCTGGTGGTGCGTAGGGCAATGCGACGAAGGTGTACCGTGCAGGGCGCACGGCGCAAAGGTGGGTGTGGTGAAGGTGTGCACCCAAGTGAGCGTGGCAACTCGTTTTTTTTTTTTTTTTTTCAGAATTTCGTGTTATTTTCCTTTCCGTGCACACACCCAGTAGCTAGATTTAATTATTGTCATTGCATATATTCTTAAAGCCAGTATCATTATAAGTGGGTTTGAGTGTATCATCACCATGAAGGTCCACTAATGCTGCATTGCAAATTAGTTAGTTTACAATGGTATAGTGGGTCACAAGGCCAAGATCACCGTAACATCATTCACAATACTCATTCCAGATGAAGAGACGACGTGACACTGCCAAGACTGCAGCTACTCCTCTCATCATCACAAAGGTTCTCATAAGCTATAAGCTCACTTCTGGCAGGTATTTTGCTGCTTAGACTGGATGCTGGTATATTTAGGAGCACATCCGCGAGTGCAAATGGGGCACTCCTAGCGTAGTTTTTTAGCAAAACAACAGATGTCAAAGCAGTGGGTTCCATCTTGAAGCCCTTTTCCATCCTTTGCTGGACGGCCAATGTTTTTCACCACTCAAAGACAATATTAGCATGCAAAAGAATGTGTTCAAATAATGAATTCTCTGTCGGATGACATTCTTCCTCTTGTCACAAAGACTCCGGGTATGGGCATGCAATGCAAGTGGACTTCATTAAATTGATACTGCAGATCAAGATTACTTCGCTAAATGGTTTTCAATGGAACTAAGATTGGTAAACAAAAAAGCTTTGTTATATTGTGGATTTCAGTAAATTAAGCTTCAACTGTACTGTACGACAATTATGCAATACAAAACTGCCATCAAAAGGCTACAGAAGACTATGCAAAGTGTGTGTCAGGTAATGCATAATTCTAAGCTGCTTATGGTTAGCGCTCCTCTCGACACTGATGATCTGTAAAATTTTATTTCTAAATTTACGTAAAGCTAAAGGCCCCATTAGCTCTCAGAATTAACAACTTATGACAAAAACGGCAGTGATTTATGTTTAATCTACGATTTAAGAAAGTTGGAAAAAGCGATAGCCCACATCATCACTTATTGCTTACAAACATAAAAGTGGCTCAGGAATCTGATCAGATTTGGTGTAAGGTGAGAGTCGTGGCTTGAATAGGTGCTGCGATGTCAACAATGATTTCTGGGTAAGTTTGGGGTGACAAACTATATTCATACCCAATGCGAACCCCAAATGCTATCTGCTGCTTGAGTATGCACAAAAGCGACAATGTTATTTTTTGGGGGCCCCATTATGTTTGTAGCCCCTAATCTAAAGCTGTGCATTATTCCACAAACAGAAACTAGAAATCCATAAATTTTCTATAATTCAAAGCTCAGATTTTTTTTAGTTTAGAGCCTGCAGAAAGAGGTAAAGAGGAAACGTGCGCGTCTCGCACCCTAGAGACCTGAGTTCAATTCCCACCCAGACCGAAATGTACCAAATGTTCTTTTCGAAGCCATTAATTTACTTTGTTTACGGGAACCTCCACGAGAAATTTGACGTCAATCTGAGCATTTTTGACACATTTTTACTCTTTGCGCCATCAGCCATTTAGCAGAAAAGAGAAGTACTGCATTATGACACTAACGCGCACCGACAGTGAACGCTTCGGTGGTCTCACCACTACGACGCCTCGATGCCAGCATTCGAAGGGACGCTGGCATCAAGAAGCACTACCAACGCCACCTAGGTGGCGTTGGTAGTGGCGTTCACCGTACTCAGCACAGCGGAGCGTGGCCTCCGCAATTAGCTCTGAAAATGTTTCTGAAGTTGATCGCGGAGGCTGCAATTACGACGCGCTGTACGCGCTGATTTGACTCGGTGACGATTCAGTTACGTGCTTTGTCTTGCGCGTTGTATTAGTGTGTCAGTTACGTGCTTCGTCTTTCGCGTTGTGCTAGCGTGTGCAGCGTAGTGCAGCTTCCATATGCACGACGGTTGCTCATGGTCATCGACGTTGGTAGTCGTGATGGAGGAGACGTGCCACCAGGCGTCAGCGTGGGTGCATCAACGCCTAAGGGCGCTTTAGCCACAAAACACCAATAGACATTATATTTTTGGTACCATCGCTCAGTCATGCCGCCGACTCCTGATTTTCGTGTAATGGGTCATATATTGCTTTTGCACTAAAATTAGCATTTACTGCCACCTGACAGGCTAAAGCATGGCATACAGCAGTGATATAGTTACTATCAACACACCGTATCTCCATTCAAAGAAAATTCAGCTAAAGGAACTGTTGAAAAGGAACGTTGGCATGAAGGAGCTTCTACCGGAAAGTGGATTGCTCTCTCCCTTTGTTTTCAATTTTGGCCACAGAGCATCATGACTAGTATTGTATGAGTCTATATGCCATGCACTTGTGTGTTATGTTTTGTAAATAAAGCTCGTGATAGTACATGCTGCTGTATGTCACCCAGATTAAGTTCTTCAAACATATTTAACACGACAAAGCTGCAAATATGCTTGCAATGTGACGGCAAGCAAATTAATTATGCCTCATCAACAGCGTAGTGAGTGAACAAAACCTTTGATGATGTTTAAGAGCAAAACAAATTGATAAACATGAGCAGAGTACTATCTTCGTCCAAGACTGTAACATACAAAGCCTAGGCCACAGTAAATGCTAGCATAACAGCCGCATTCATCTACACTCGAACCTCGTTATAACAAAGGTGAAGGGGGAGTCGAAATTACTTCATATCCATTACTTCATTATATTGACTATTGCCCTTTACTGCAGTATATGCCCAATGGGGTGCACAATTGTAAACATGGAAATAAGAAGACGGCATTGCAGCCACGAAACCGCTTCACAGCCACGCATGCGAATAAACTTGAATAAAACAACAAAATATTTTTCGCCATGTGCAACACCCAACTTGGCACCTGACGCGACAGCCTTTAGATAGCAGCCTTCTGTTCCATTGTGACAGTTTTTCATGTCCTCTTTCCACTTAGCTCGTCACGGTCGAGCAGCACATGGCACACAACACAACGCTGAGCTGTGCTGCGAGTCTGTTGTGAGTTGTGTGACTCGCGCAGGCTTGTGCGTGAGACCTGAAATTGGGCCGAGGAGATCTCGGAGGCCACACCAAGCTGCGTCTGCCTGCATGACGCACCATGCAGTAGAAGTGAATGCATTAATCTTTCACACCGCCGCACATCTCACTCAGCTAGGCACGCACAAGAGAGAGAGGTCAGTGAAGAAGTGCGATAGTGAGTTACTGCTTGTGTGCAGGTGCACAGCTACACGTGGCTGTGAGAAAGACCAGAGTTGCTCGATGACATATTCTAAGTGAGGACGCAGGCGTTTTCAACTGCCACAGCCAACGACTGCCGAACCCCACGGAAAGCGATGTACACGGTGTGCAACAGTCGGGTATTTTTGGTTTTGTAAACGAATCTAGTTCGTTATATCCATTGGCAAGACAATCCACCTCTTTCACGGCCCGACGGCGCATGCGCCTATAGCCCTGGCGGATTAGTCGCAAAACGTTTTGGAAGGGTCGCGCACGACTGCGCGGCCCCATCTCGGGGGAAAGTCCCCTGGAAAAAAAAAAAAACGCCCGGACGCGCGCTACTGCAAACACTCGTGCCGTGTACCACGTTGAAACTCCACTGGTAGCTCAACGTCGGTGCGGTACCGAAAACATTCGTAGTGTAAGACTGCAACTCCACTTTAAAACAGAAAGCGGCGAGGGCTTCGTCTGGACTGCACAGGGCACAACGTATATATATAGTTGCCGGCTTTCACTGATGGCTAAAATAGCAAATTTATAGATAAACCCCTGCGTTACACTGAGACGGCACTTAAAAACATCACGTTACTGACAAAGGCCTCTTGCAGCGTCGGTCCTCGCTTGCTGGTAATGGCAGCGTGTGCCCGACTTCACGTACTCGTTTAAGGCGCGGTAACACTGGGTCGATACGAGACTGACAAGACGCTCACACCAACGATTGGCCGACCATTCAGCACAGTGTGTCGCTGAGACCATTTTGTCATACCATGTCTACAAGACTCAACCGACGAGCGCGAGTTGTCGTACTACGACGGGCTTTCTTGTCGACGGCACCGATAAAATCAATGCGCCGACCATCGTTCGACCGAACCCCGCGCGATCGGCCGTCAAACCAATAACGCGATAGCCGCAACGCCTTCGTTTGTATATAATCAATCACGTTCAAAGTGAGCCAAAACATGCCTACGAAGTTGAAATGCACAAGCTTTAACCCTCTCAAGCCGTGCACGTGAAGTTTGAGCCAATGTTGATCCTGTTCAGCGAAGGTTAGGCGTGGCGCCGTCGAGTTTATGCACCCGCTACCGGCAGATCTGAACTGAAAAGTAAGTTAGGATGAAGTTCTTGTCTTAGCGATTTGAAATAAACTACTCTTCGCTTGGCACCGCGCATGCACAATAAGTGGCAAGCGGTGACAAAGCGCTGTGCCAACATCCATATACGTCACCGTTCCCTATAGGCTGTCGGTCGCATTCACAACGTAGATGGGTGGGTCTGTACGTGTTGTCATGCTGACACATTTCTTAATTCCTGAGATGTACTGCTTATCTCTGCGTCAAACGCGAAACAAGAGACGGTACATTCGGTACAGCAGCATAAACAGCCGCCTCGCTCAGTTGTATACCAACGGTCTCAGAGCGAGGGCATCCGCGTTTTTGCGGGAGAACAAGACGGCCTTTAAATGAGCGCTTATGCGAGCACAGTTTTCTCTAATAATACTTTATGACACGTGCAAACTGTGAGTATGATGAAATTAAAGGAACGCGAGAATCAGTAATAAATTAACAGCCCTATATTTGTAACTGGATCACAGTCGACGTTGTTTAAGTGGCCCAGCGGCTCATACTGACTCGTCTCACGGTGGAACAATGCGGCTCATATGTGCGGATATGTGTGTTTTATTCTACGTTTTGACATTATTTCATATTAGCGAGGTACCTTTTCTCCAATATTTGACGCTAACAACGATCTCTGGCTGTAGATGTCGATGTAAACAAGTGCACCGCTTTGCTAAATCCGACGCAGAAGGCTGCACGCTCGAAGACTTGTTATTTATGCGAAATGTCTAAGGAATGTGTAAAGAGAATTTTTAAAAAGCGCGGTGCAAGTGCAGAAGTCAGCGACAACAAACTCCAGCAGTAGCGACGGCAGACAGAACTCAGCGTACCTTTATCGGCCGCACTGTTAACAAAACAGCGCACTCAGGCCTGCTCACCCTGTATATATAGGTGAGTGCTACATGGCTTCCAGGAACGACGTGCTGCCCCGGAGAAGCCATTAATAATTATTGGCGATCCACGAAACGCATAATCGACGCACACTCATCATGGGCGCAGGTTCACAAATCAACCGGCGAAAGCCCCAGGCACCCTTCCAAAACGTATCCAGCGCTGTGCGGCAGAGGGCAGCACAGGAAAATGAAAAAGGCAGATTTCACTTCATTAAAACAAGGTTTTCAATAGATGGATCTCTATGGAGTTTTCAAGGGGAATTTAATTTAATTCGTTATACAGTTAGATCTCTATGGTGTTTTCAAGGGGAATTTAATTTCATTCGTTATACAGTTAAACCTGGATATAACGAAATTGACAAATTCCCGAAAAACTTCGTTAGAAAGAGGATTTCGTAATATGCAGGTTCGGCACGAAAATTCAAAAAAAAAAACGCTGACCATATTTACTCGATTCTAACGCACCCTCGATTGTAACGCACACCCGTTTTCCGTTTTCGTCAAAGCACTCATCCTTGGAATGTCACACCAGGTACTGGATGCATGGACACGTGTCGTTTTGCACAAGCATGAGGCGACGTAAACAAAGAGCGAATGACACGATGGCGTCGTAGCGTCGTAGCGTCGTATAGTGTCACCTAGTGTCAGGTTTGTGAAGTGAAGCACAGAGACTTGCGCAGTAACCAAAGAGTCGCGCTGCCAGCGCATTGAAAAAAAAAATCTTTTTTTTTTTTTTTTGGCAACATCAACTTGAAAAGGAGAGTGCCGGCTTGGCGGGCTAGGCCAGCTGTAGCAAGCGGCGGGATCAGGTTTGAATGAAGGAAGAGGGAAAGGTTACGCCCGCGGCGGCAGGATCGCCGGGTCGAGGGATGCAGGCCCACCTCGCGCACGCTCGCTCGCACGCACGCACACGTCCGCTCGCTCTCGCCTAGCAATCACCATGAATTTGAGCGCCTCAAGCGCAATGCCACCACTTCGTATTCCGTCGCGGCGGAAAGGGTGCTTCCAGTTACTGCTCGCGCAAAAATGACAAAATTTGGGGCGAAATCTCTATGTTGTCGGCAGGAAAAATTCGTTATTTCGAGGGGGTCTCCCGCTGCCACTTCGTTACGTAGAGGTCTCAAATACATGTGCTTCTATGGAGTAACGGCGGGGAATAGAAAAACTTCGTTATATCCAGGGATTCGTTATATGGAGGTTCGTTATAAGCAGCTTTAACTGTATCCAGTATTTCGTTATATCTCATTTCGTTATAAGGAGGTTCGAGTGAAGTGGCTGTACTCCTTGCACCCTTCTAATTCCTTGCTACAAGCTCAAGCTGTAAGGGCAAGCAGCTTTTCTCGTAGGAGCTACTCAGTGGAAGTACTTGCTCTCATACACAATTATTGTTGCCAATTCTATGACTCATAGTTGTTGCACTGCCTGCTTCTTCACTGTAACTACAACATGACAATGCACATTTTTTGTGATATTATATGGCACAAATGTGGAGACACAGGTTAGAAAAGAGGTTAAAAATGTATGCTTAAATTTGAAGCAGGCTGCAATACTTACCACCAATTTCTTGGACATATTACTTGGGTTCACAGATGCTGAATACATGCGGAAGATTTGCGTAGATGACATGTGATCTATGAGCCGCTCGGCAAGGACATCACAAGCACTATTTGAAGGTGCCACAACAAGAACATGACTTGACGGAATCAGGGTGCAGACCTAAAACATTAGAGAACCTGTTACTATGAAGCATCAATAAGAACAGAACCAAATCTGGGAAAATGGTTTATACCTGCTTTAGTGCTTCTACAAGGGTCACAGTTTTTCCCGTGCCTGGAGGGCCAAACAAGAGGTACGGATAAGGCCGGTGCAAGCCAAGAAGAATGTTCTTCACAGCTGTAAACTGCTCTGGGTTGGATGCTATTTTCTTGTTGAAGAGCCTTGCGAAAAATTTTAAAAAAGTCAGAGGAAAAGTCAGCTTGCCACATGTTTGATTCTCCGCTTAAGAACTAAAAAAAGAAGTAAGGCAGAATAAAACTTACTCTCTTACACAACCAAATAGGTCAACAACCTGAAAATTCGAAATACAATCGAACCCACTTATAACGATACCGGCTTTAACAATATAGGGTGTCCCAGCTAACGCTAGCCAAGCTGTTAAAAGAAAAGATTTAAAAAACATGGTGCAAGATACAACTTTAAGGACTAGTGTTTGGTCGTCAGACCTCCTAAAACAGCTTGGCTAACGTTAGCTGGGACACACGGTATACTGGACATAACAATGAGCAGCTGAGACATTGTCAACGTTTGTATGTGTTGTACGGTAAAATAAAATGCTTACTACAATGATCCCATGCCGCAATATCGATTACAACAATCAAATCTGGCTACTGGGCGTGCGCTGAAAGAAAAAAACGTGAAATCCATGAGAAGAAAAAAAGTGACCCACTTTGTCCACCCGCCCGCCTTTGCGCCACGCATCCCGCACTGCACACCTTCGTCACATCTCACTGTTGGCCTCACGTGCCTCTCTCCATTCTCTCTTCCACCCTCTCACCAACGCCGGAGTGGTGGAAGGGAGTCGAGAGATGGGCGACGAAGGCATGCACGGCACAAAGATGGATGAACAAAGCAGCTCACATTCTTTTTTTTTTCCTGGAATTCACATTATGTTTTTTTTTTTTTTGCCGCAAGCCAGATTTAATTATTATAGCCAATAATGCAGCATGGGAACTTGTAGTAAGCAGTTTATTTTACCACAGAACTCACCCAAAAGTTCACAGTGCAGCAGCTACTCATTGTTACAGCCGAGTATTGCTAAACCAATAATGCTACAAGTGGGTTCGACTGTACTTCTTTCTGTATAATTAAAATGTTTGAATGTTCGTCCCCTTGCTTTTTTCGTGCAACGTGGTTATAACGATTATTGATTATAAAAATGGGATATTCTTGCCACTTTAATATTGTTATAAGTGGGTTTGAATGTAATGAAATTCAAGGAACCTGGAAATGATAAATACTCAAACATAAACATAATAATGAGAAGGAATAAATGCTTTCACTAACTGCTGTTTACAAGGAATAAATTTCAAGCTTCAGAAAAAATTTTATCAGAAACATGCAGGAGGCATTAGAGATTTTAGAATAGGGGCCCCAAAAGTTTGGGGCCCTATAGAGCTTTGCGGGTGTTAGCGTTGGGGCATGCAGGAGTAAAGAGTTTTAGAATAGGGCTTTGTGATTGCGGATAGCGTCATGCGCTTGCAGCGCCACTACGGTGTCTACTAAAAACTATTATAAATATTAAAATAAACTATACCATTTTATAAGAAGAGTAATTTTGACTTTCGTGTTATTGCATTTCATTACAATTTAGAGGTTATTCTATTAGCAGCAAGAGATTTGTTGCACTTAATTTTGAGTAACCAACTTTACGTGCCTTCACCAGCCAAGCTTATCCACGTTAGGCCTACGAGCCATGAAATCGACAATCGAATTCGGAATCAGAGGCGTCTAATGAATCAATCTTCATTACAAACGTTAGTTGAGAGAAGGCGATAACCGCAGTCACTTCTGCTAGCTTACGAACTTCACGCGTTACCACGAATCGAGCCCAGTTTGGTGCTCGGTTCGAGCCATCGCTTCGATGGCGCCGCCATGTTTGTTGACGCAAAGCTTTTGGGGCAGCTTTAATTTGGGGCTCCCGCTAAATCAGTGAAATAGCGTGCCCGATGCAAAACCCAAACGCAGTTTGCATCTCGCACATGCACAGTGGCTTCAACGCTATTTCTTTGGGCCCCAAAACATTTGGGGCCCCTATTCTAAAACTCTCTATTATCTCGAACAAAAGGCTCTTAATATACAGATGCTTTCTCATGGTACCGTGTTTCATGCGGTGTTTTCTGGAAATGTATAGAAATATGCAGGGGTGTTAAAAATTTTATTCCCTAGGACAGACAGACAGACAAAGAACTTTATTCACTAGGTCCTGAGAAGCCCTGCCCTAGGGCAGAGCTGCGGGCCGCTCCAGTCTACTGGAGCGTTTCTGGATTACAGAAACGTTAAATTAATATGGCCCTCTATCATTTGGAATGTGTCCTGATGATTATGATGCCAAATGAGAGTTACCTAACTGATAGTGCAAGTATAGTTTTATCCTCTCAAAGGGATACTAAAGAGAAAAATAAGTTGAGCTGTATTAGTAATTTACCCTTCTACATTAACAAATAGACAAAAGGCTTAATAATCCAGAAAAGACATAAAACAAGATCATGGATTTCGACAGTGCCTGCTCAGGCTTTAGTTAATTGTTTATTGGTAAAAATGGACTACATTGTATTGTAAAGAAGCCCAATACTGAAGTTGACAAGTTACAATAAGTTCTACTGAACCACAACGAACCAAATATAAAAAAAATCCGTTAAAATCCATGAAATCAGACTGACGCACTTGCAACAATTTTAGCACAAAAGTTAAAAAATACAAATCTTGATTTTTATTATCTCTTCTACAAATCAACCTATTTTAATATCTTGAAATTAATTAAAAGTGTTTTGGATGAATACTTAAATCAGCCTAACCGGATTTAGTGCTTCCCCCTTTAGTGTCCCTTTAACTCTTTCCATACCACGTCCATTGGGCATGGTTAGCCCTCTATCAATGATTTGAAACGCCGCTTTCGAGACCTTCTGCGCCGCTCACGGACATACAGCGCTATCGGACATGAAGGAGGAGAACTATATTTTAGTTTACTAAGCAGTTTGCTTTTTTTCCCTCGAGGCGGTGATTTTTAAACGCGCTCCGAAGTTTCGCGATCGTCAAAGCAGAACGCAAAAATGTCCAGCTCCGGAAACGGCGCACGCGCTTCGGGAGATCGCAATTATCGATTTCGCTGCCTCTGCGGTTGATCTTATCAATACATCGAATAGCAGCGGGTCAGAGGACGCTGACTTTTCGCCGGACTTTGAGTCTGAAAGCGATGACGACGCAAACCAGCCCGGAAAATCGGCAGCCGCAACCCGGCACGCCCAACTGCAGTGCTTGCAGTGAAATTTTTGTAGCGGAATACCTGTTGAATGAAAAATCTTGATTTTTTTTCGGACATAGTGCCTAATAGACAGCAATACATTTTGTATATCTTTTAATTTTCATAAAATTTTTTTCTTAGTAGATACAAGCATGTCTTTACAAAATTTGTTAAATTTTATCGCACAATCTTGATTTTAACAATTTATATCTTTTTTATGACATACATCTCGTTAATAAAACCTTTATGCGTAAAAAGTGCATTCATTTTGCTTTCTGTTTATGCATTACATTAAATATGGAGTGCAGTAGTTCCTACAGAAAGAACATCTGCTGTAACATACAAAAACACCTTTTTCCCTATGGTAGGGAAAGAGTTAAAGAAGCCCTGTGAGGCATATTAAGCTCATGGTTTTTATTCACTGTTAGTAGCATAGTATGGGTCTTGGCGATGTCTCAGCTGCCGTGGCAGGAAGAAATAATCATTGGGCTAGTTGGTGTTGCATTGCTGATGAGGAAAATTAATGCAACAAAAGGACAACGCACGCAGGAAGGAAAGACAAAGACAAGTGCAACTCACAACTGTTTAATAGCGGGAAGGGTTTCACATAGATATCAATCTGTCACACATGCGCACAATAAAAAATACAGACACATCGTAAGAAGAACACGTGCAAGTCAAAGACGGTTGCACAAGAAGTCCAACTCTGAGTTAAGAAATGCGAGTGGCGGCTCACTTACACAACGATCTCTGTTCTTTTTGATAAAAAAGGTTTCCTTAAGGGAGCATGCACAAAAATTAAGCAAGAAAGAGGACAAGGGTGCGCATATGGTGGTCCACATTACTACATGTGGTTGTGAGGCTCGTTTCTTGGAGACTATCATTCTGGAGTGGCAACCCTTCTTCAAGCCTTGCATTGGAGGCCTTTTTTTTTATCAAAAAGAACAGACATTGTTCTATCAGTGAGCCATCAATCGCATTTCTTATCCCAGAGTTTGACTTCTTGCACAACCATCTTTGACTTGCATGTGTTCTCCTTGCAATGTGTCTATTTTTTATTGTGTGCATTTGTGACAAGGTGACGCATATGTGAAACCCTTCGCACTATGAAACAGTTGTGAGTAGCGCTTGTCTTTGTATTCCCTTCCTGTGTGCGTTGTCCTTTTGCTGCATTAATTTTCCTCATCAGCAATGCCATTACAGCACCTACAGAAGCATATTTACTATGTTAATTTGCCCTAAAATGCCTACTCCTTGCAAACAAAGGTTCATGCAGTGGTGTATTATAGCCGCGGATATTATGTGGTATACTGTGACTGTGACTGCTTGGGCATTGCAGTTTGCACACCATTCCCTTATACTCAACAAGCAATGCGCATAACCAATGTGCTAAAGTTTTACAGCTTTTCCACTAGAAGGGGGGCGCTGCCAGTCACTTCGACTCAAAGCAGGTTTTGATTTCTCTAGATTGCCAACCTATCTTGACCCACTTCCTCCTAACCCTATATTTTCTTCTACTCCTGTGAAGTGAAAGCAATGTAATGCGCCTTAGTTTTCCAACAGCTGCCCGCCTTCACACCTCCTTCCTCACGAAAGAGTAAACCGAGATCATGAAATCCTTTTGCACGACCCATTCGCAGCATATGTGCCTCCAAAACACTGTCAATAGCGATGCCACCAGCCAAAATGACAGCACACTTTTATGAAAGCACCACTCTCACCGGTAGTAGCTTGAGTGGTCATCATGAGTGTTAGGGTGTCATGGCTGAATACAGTGCCTGCCCGCCTGCCCGCCCTATCAATGATGCAGGCAGTGCACAATAAACGAGGACAACTAAAAGGCAGCTTAAAATTGGCGATATACATGGCCCCGTCTTTCCCTCTTGTCCTCCTGTATTGTGCACTGCCTAGGCCAAAAGATGCAGGTAATGCACCATGTCAACTTAGACAAATAACTATGACAATCATCTCGCATCTGCAGCAGGCACTTACAAGATTATACTGCCCTTCCTATATGCAGTAAAAAAAAAAAGCCTGTCAGACTTCAGTCACTCTTTGATTCCCTTAACTTAACTGCTAAGAACAGTAGCTGTGAGGTGGTTTCTCACGACTCTTTTCCTTTTGTTCCCCTTCTTTTCGACCTTCTGCACCACCTTCTGTTTGGCGATTCCGAAAAGCTTACAGCCTCTCTCGCGCTGCTTCTTTGGGAGATTCTGACCTTTCAGCTTCAGTCAGTCAAAGCGAAGGTCCCGGCTGCAGCTCTCTCTTGACGGCATACTGCTAATAGTGAGTGCCAGTGCGAAGTCCTTTTTTTTAATACTCATCACCGGCCTCCCACTAATCGTGCAGCACCCCTTTCCTGCCTTTTGTGCATCATTCTGCTCAGCCAGGGACTGACATGTTCAGCCTATTTTATAGGTTATAACGATTGGAGTCTAACCGTTGGAACCAGTTGACAGTGGTCATGGAGCATTGTTTAAAGCCCTTTATTTAAAGGTTCCGAAGCGCTGGTTCGGTTCCCTACACCACTGCACAGTTCTTTACGCTGTGTGTGAACAACGGAAACATTCAACCTATTCCGGAGCTGACCAATTTTCACAGTGGAACTGCATTTTCAAATATCACGTAGCGCATTAAACGCTTCTGCTAGCCAAACCATTGCGAAGCTCTCTGCACGATTTAGCACCGCTCAGCCTGCATGCCCCACTTGGCGATCGCCGAAGCTACATATATGCTAAATAACAAAGGTGCTGCGTCTAACATAGATGTAGACGTTACAAAGATGCTCGAATGACATTTATATTATCTTTTGCTGGCGAGCTATCTCATTTGCCTGCCAATGTTCAGACATAATACAATCCATGTCGGTACTGTAGCTCCTTTGAGATACTCTCACTGATACTCGCTCGCACCGCGGAGGGTGTCAGCGGACAGTACATCTAATACAATCGAAGAAAGCTTTCCTCCATAGGTCGGCAGTGTGGGAGAATACTCACTCACACTCACTCACCATAATTTTTTCCAGGCCCCGCACTCACTCACGTTCACACTCACATCCACTCACACTCACAGCACTCACTCGCACTCGCACTCACTTCCACTCACACTCACTGGCACTCACTCACACTCGCACTCACCTCCACTCAAACTCACAGACACTCACTCGCACTCGTACTCATCTCCACTCACACTCACAGGCACTCACTCGCACTCACCTACACTCACACTCACTTGCACTCGCACTCACCCGCACTCGCACTCACCTCCACTCACACTCACTGGCACTCGCTCGCACTCACCTGCACTCACACTCACTGGCACTCACTCGCACTCGCACTCACCCCTTTGAAATGAGTGCGAGTGTGAGTGAGTGCACTCATGAGTCACTGTGCCAATCTATACCGCTCACAATTTGTGTATATGCATAACAAATCTTCCAATTTAGCACCTGTTGCATCGGCAGTGTGCCAAGGCAGTGTTTTCGACCCAGTTTTATTTTTAATATACATAAAAAATTTGCCTTCCCGATTACATGGTCTATTCGCTGACTATTGTATTCCGTACCGCGAAATTAATCACAGTTATAATCACCATATACAAAATTCTGCCTTTTCTTGGTGTCAGGAGTGGCAGATGACTCTAAATGCCCAAAAATCTGTAACGCTAACAGTAAGAAAGAAACAGATATCTGAGTTTACTTACATTATTAATGACACACCTCTCACTTGTGCATTTCAGCGTAAATATTTAGGTGTCACTTTAACATACACTCTCCGATGGGAAAGTCATGTTAACAAAATAACCTCAAGTGGAAATCAATGTACATGCTGAGCACTAAAGCGACTCTTCTAGGCTGAGAAGACACCTTCGTCTTGCGCCCCCAGATAAAATTTGATGGCCTACAAAATGCTTGTTCTAACAGTGCTGGAGTACGCCAATATTGTTTGGTTTCCGTACACAAAAGAACTCTTTGCAAGAATGGAAGGGGTACAGAGGAAGGCAATAAGGTTCTGTTTTAATAAATACAAGTTAACGGATTCATTGACTGAATTATTAAAGATAGCTGGTTTATTAACACTGCAAAGTAAGCAAACCTAGCACGACTAAAGTTTTTGTTTCAATTTATTCATGGTGACATAAACATTGATGTCAGCCCCAACCTCTCTCTGTCCATCTCTCTGTCATTGACATTAGACGTGTGCATGCTTGCCGCCCATGCTCGCTAAGCTCCCCTTCGGTCGGATTGAGCCACGAGAGCGGGAAATAGAGGGAAAGATTGACTTACCGTATACTTAGTGAACCGCTTAACGCCGAAACAAACACAAAAGAGAGAACAAAGTGGTATCTATCATTGCATCTTCGCTTTTTCTCCATGTATGCGAGCGACGGGCGTGTCTGTTACTCTGTGCTAACTTGGCTAGTCCCTCTTCTGCTTTGCCTGTTTATATAAGGAGCCTGTACGTGCACGTTTAAGAGGGAAGCAGAAAGAAAATGAGGAGCCATTCCATCCTCTGAAGGCGGATGACCAGCGAAGGTGTAGCAAATCACACGGTATTAAGCGTCTTCACTCAGTGGAAGTCATGGCAAAATTTGCCGGTCATGATTTGGATATGTCTGCCATCAGCGCTCCAGCCCATACATATTCCTTGGCGTATTAAAGAAAATGTCGCAGTTTCGCCCGAAAGGCAAAGCTTCGATTGCGATAGCAAATTAGTAGAGTCATACGAAGCAAGGATAGTAGTTTAATGGGCCGTATAAACTTGTAAACATTCGCCTACTAACTAAATAGACAAGCATGGTGTCACGCACGCACAGGTAAACATGAACGCATCTCGCTCGATGACCGTGGAAACTCACTGTCAGAACGCTGGAGTAAGGAGGCGCAGCTATAGCCGCGAGCGAATTGACCTTCGTGCCGCCTCTCGCTTCAAAGTGAACTAAACGTCGAAAACACAGCGCATACGAAGTTACCGGCTCTAGTTGAACATTGTTCACGTCGCAAATCACCTTTAAGAGGAGTCCCGCGCGGGCGCGCACTTTTTCCACGTCGCAGATCGCTTTCGAGATACGACACCCACGTGGCCGCTGCCGGAGCAAGACGACCCTCCCCCCCTCCTCCCCCCCCCCGTGCCTGACGCGCGACAGAAGCAGCGCGCTTCCGCTCCCTTGCGCGTGCGAGATTGAGCAGCAAGTGTCAGCTGACCATCGCAAGCTTGCACTCGCACACGCAGCGTACCGCCGGCACGCGGCAACGATTTTACCGTGTTTGGACTTTATACGGAACCTCACAACAACGTCCACGACCGTGGCAGAAGTTTGCTTGGAGTGTCCATGTAATTGCTATCACAATATAATATATCCGCACATTTCATTATACATTGTCTCACTCATGCCTGAACCTTGGATTATTACGACCTTAGTGAGTGTTTTCTATCTTGGCGTGCACAATCTGCTCGCGCGATAAGTCATCACCACGAGTGAGCTTGTACACACAACGTGCCTCCATTCTTCTGCAAACAAGGTGAACCGATATCACCTCTGCTTATCGTTCAAGCACTCACCACGTTCCCACTCACTTCCACTCACAAGCACTCACTCATGTTCACACTCACCTGCACTCACACTCACGTTCACACTCACCCTATACACCCAGAAGCACTCACCACGTTCACACTCGCAGCACTCAGTCACGTTCACACTCAGCTCCACTCACACAGCACTCAGTCACGTTCACACTCATCACCACTCACACTCACAGGCACTCACCACGTTCACACTCACTTGCACTCACACTCATTGGCTCTCACCTCCACTCACACTCACTGGCACTCACTCACACTTACCTCCACTCACACTCACTCGCACTCACACTCACTCTCATTTCTACTCACACTCACTGGCACTCACGCGCACTCGCACTCACTTCCACTCACAGTCACTGGCACTCACTCGCACTCGCACTCACTTCCACTCGCACTCACCTCCACTCACACTCACTGGCACTCACTGGCACTCACCTGCACTCACACTCACTGGCGGCACTCTCACTCGCACTCACTTCCACTCATACTCACTGGCACTCGCACTCGCACTCACCTGCACTTACACTCACTGGCACTCACTCACACTCGCACTCACCTGCACTTACACTCACTGGCACTCACTCGCACTCGCACTCACGCCTTTCAAATGAGTGTGAGTGAGTGTGAGTGAGTGCACTCATTTGTGAGTGCGCCGACCTATGCTTTCCTCTAAAAATTTGACGACTGTGCTCTTGGCAGTTCGAGGAAGCAAAATGGGATTCAATGACAGCTTCACTGAGTTAGGTGCACAAGTTCATGCACCAGCTGTCTTCTAAAAAGGGCTCAACTAGAGCACACTTGTGCACGTTTTGAAGAAGCAAGTCACGAGAGCACATACACACACAGGAAGCGTGACAGTGCATGAGCGTAGTCACACAATGACTTCAAACAACAGAACACATTCAGTCGGATTCATCGAGCCACACCAGCCTGACCCACAGTTGTGATTTCAGCAACAGTCACTAGAGGCACTCTTCTGACGTGGAAATTATCCACTGCCCAGGTACCGCTTGTTACAAACAGAGTGAAACACAGTGTGCCAAAACAGATAGGCAGTCAATGCTGCCAGCCAAAAAAATTTTAAAAGAAATAAAAATAAAATAAAAATTTCGCAGTTTCGCCCCAAAAAGCAAAGCATCGATTGCGATAGCAAATTAGTAGACAGCTATACAAACAAACGATAGTAGTTTTATTGGCCGTATAAACTTGTAAACATTTGCTTACTAACTAAATTAACACGTGTAACGTGTTACATGAACACATCTCGCTCGATGACCGCGGAAACTCGCTATCAAAACGCTGGAGTGAGGAGGCGTGGCAGCAGCAGCAAGCGAATTGACCATCGTGCCGTCTCTCGCTTCAATGCGAACTAAACGTCGAAAGCACAGCGCATACAAAGCTACCAGCACTCGGCGAACTTCGTCGACATCACAGATTGCTTCACAGATGAGGCCCGCATGGGTGCGCACTTTTTCCACGTCGCAGATCGCTCCCCCCCCCTTCTCGCCTCCCCCCTTGTGCCTTGCATGCGACAGAAGAAGCGTGCTTCCGCCCCGCCTTTCTCCCTCACGTGCACAGATATTGAGCCGCAATCGTCGGCTGAGCCTCGCAAGCTTTCACTCACACATACAGCATACAGCACGCGGCAATTATGTCACCGCATTTGTACTTTATACGGAACCTCACAGCAACGTCCATGGCAGAAATGGCTTGGAGTTTCCATATAATTGCTATCGCAATAAAAGCTAACTAAGAATGATCTACGAGACAAAATTACTTTCACATGGGATAAAAATGAGGAAGACTCACTGAAGTCGGCCAATCTTTAGGCTGGGCTGTGATGCAGAGGTGCACTTTGGAAGAACAAAGCTCCATAAGTCAGCTTTTTCGAGCATGCCTATTGCACGGTGCATCAGTCGCAAAGGCAGTCGGTTGTAAGTGAATCGCACATCAAATTTCATTCCTTTCACATAAATCTTTTGAAATCTGAAACAAACACCACATATAAGATAATTATGGTGCAAAACGTACAAAGAACAGAACACACAAGACAAACGAAGCAGTATCTACATATCCCAAATAAACAAAACTTGGGATAATATACCATCAGTTTGTAAATAATGCATATTTTACTCAAAATCTAAACTCGAGGATTTTAAGAATACTAAAGGCAAAATTACAATAAGTTGATAAGGGCTTTATTTACTTTATTTAGGAGTATTCTTTTTAACTGCAATTCTTTCTCTGAAGCTGCTACATGTTTCCCTACATTTTTGACAATGGGTCAGAAGCTGCTTGCCTTGGTCCTCAGCTTCAGCTTCCAAAGAAAAGCTACCTGCATATTCTAGGTGCCTGTGGTAATTATGATATCGGTGTACAGCCTCCCGCATTTTTAATTATATCGCGCTAGCGTCCATCACGCGTCATTTTAGCGCCTTTAAGCGGCGATAATCAGTGAGACCAGCAGAAGTACTCTCAAGTGCACTAAGCACTCTCCTGTGCAAGGGTCGTCTAATGCAATGTTCCCTTCAGGACGACTTATGACCATATTATAGTGTTCTCGCGCGATATAGTTAAAAATGTGGGAGGCTGTACACTTATATATGGGCAATCAAAAAATGATGTATTGCTTAAGATAATACTAAACTTCAAAGAAGAAGAAAGCAAGAAGAAAACTACAGTTGATCAAGCATAAAAGAACACATGCACACATGCACGCACACATGCACGCACAAAGATGCATACGTGCACGCACCCACATGCATGTACACTCTCTCTCTCTCTCTAAAAAATGCATGTACTGTGAATCTGGCATAACAAAGGTTGCTCAGAACAAAGGCCTTCAGACTGAAATTGAAACTAGTGAACATAGCCTCCACTGCAGAAACACCAATAGGGTACTGTGTGGCCTACCCCGTACCAGGCTTCCAATCTTCGCACCTTAATCACTGTGTGGTTCTACTGTATGGATGTGTGAAGAAGGCCTCAATGAAGTTTCAATGCAGCACTGTTCAATGCTTACTTCGTTACAATGATAGATGCAATGCAATATGTACAGACAGCAACAAAATTCTGTGGGATCCGCAGGCCCGTGCCAAATTACATAGCTGCAGCACCCTCTCACAAAGTATGCTTTAGTCATCGAGACATGCAACGGTGTATGTGTGTCCTTTCATGCTCGCATGTCTGCCAATTTGCCCTCTTCTGGCTAGCGTGTGACAGAAATTGAAACTAGTGAACATAGCCTCCACTGCAGAAACACCAATAGGGTACTGTGTGGCCACCCAGCACAGGGCTTCCAATCTTCGCACCGTAATAGTTGCATGATAGATGCAATGCAATATGTATAGACGGCGACAAAATTCTGTGGGATCCACAGGCACGTGCCAAATTACATAGCTGCACCCTCTCACAAAGTAGAAGTACTCTCAAGTGTACTAAGCACTCTGCTGTGCAAGAGTCGTCTAATGCAGTGTTCCCTTCAGGACGACTTATGACCATATTATAGTCTTACGACCATATTATACTCTCACATAGCTGCACCCTCTCGCTGCTGGGATCTCAAACACTGCAGAAGATTATTGGGATTTCATACACTGTAAAAGATGGCACTAGGTTCCAAACAGTGACTTGTGACAATGTGCCACATGCACCACATGCAGCCCAGTGCGCATGCTTCGTCAACAAACGGAGAGGCTGGTTTTCTGTCTTTCACATTCTGCCGGGGTCAGCAGCTTCTTTGAACGGGGCATTTTGGCGGGAAGTTTGGCGCACCCACTTGGTGCAAATCATTGCAACACCACGAGACGCCAACGCGCGCCAAGCTGGTGAGACCCAATCGACCTGAGACACACGTTATTGTTTTTATATTGCGTAGCATTTTAAGACAGCGGCGGCAAACCGAAACTAAATCGAGCTGGCTGGAACGCCAGAATACGATGCCTACGATGCGGCCAAAGTGAAACATAATGCTCACTTTGCGCCGCCTGCAGCAGGGAACGGCGATGCGTTTGGGTTATCGCCTATTCCCTACACGCTGTAAAACAGATAGGTGAAGAAGCTTATCAGAATTTGGTTGTTGGCGATAGCTGTGATTGCGGCATGCGATGACTCGGGAGAAGATTTGCTGGTATTGGAATAAGAAACTGAGTGCGCACCGCTGTTTACATGCGAGACGGGCTGGCAAGTATTGTAGGGAAGGTGCTGCAGCAGGCGGCTATGGTTTTCATCGCGCTTCGCGCCTTTTCTTGTTTACATAGGATCTAGCGGCTGGAAAATGTATCACATGATCGCAGTTTGGTGATGTACTGAACGTTGGTGCTGAAAGATTGTGTTTTCCGGGAACATATGAACCAGTAAAAAAGAAGCGTAACTGTATTGGGTCATTTTTTTTTTATTTCTTGATCAGCAATGTTGGCTCCAAGAAATCGCACGCAACAGCATCATATCAACAAGGTTCTACTGTACTGACAAAAAGAGCTGCTCGCAAGTCATGTGATAAACTCATTTATGCAAATCTTCGTTGGCAGGCATTAGTACTTTTTAAACAAACCACATAAGCAAAAGCAAATAGATGCACGCTTGGCAATCCCCTTCACTTGATCTATGCACTTTTTTGTACGAAGGAGAAGCAAAACAAATAGTTCAAACAGGCATGCTTCGCAAGAGGTGTGATGCTTGTAATTATAAGCCCTCATTGATGTACAGCCTCCCGCATTTTTAGCTATACTACGCTAGCGTCCATCACACGTCATTTTAGCGCCTTCAAGTGGCAATAATCAGGGAGACCGGCAGAAGTACTCTCAAGTGCACTAAGCACTCTCCTGTGCAAGAGTCGTCTAATGCGATGTTTCCTTCAGGACGACATACAATCATATCATAGTGTTCTCGCACGATATAGCTAAAGATGCGGGAGGCTGTACATTATCATATGCATTCTGATCATTTCTGTGTCATCTTAGACCTGTCAAGGCTTTGAACATACATTAGTCGGGAAAGCGTCCTCTCAACATTACAACTATCATTCGCAATGCAGAGCAACATCATGTGCTGTGTTCGCTAGATTGGAGTAGTGGGCAGTGGTGTCCAGCCAGTTGGCCAACACCAAAGTGCTGTTCTCTGTGTTTAATTCTAACAGATATTCTTTAAACTGATCTTTTAGAGATCACTTTGGGGTGAACTTTGGGGAGATATCAGGTATAACCCAACCAATTCGGGATGCAAGAATCAGGAATTATCACGTTTTACCCGAAAACAAAGAACCAACATATATAAGTAAAATTTACTACTAGACCATAAAAATAAAAGAACGTCTTGAAAATCATACTCTATCTTACCGTTCAGAAAACATGATAAGGAGGGAACCTCTTCTTGACTCATTGACGAAGCCTTCATACTCCAACACTTCCATAACTTGACTCGATGGTTTACACTGTTCACTTGAAATACGCACAAAGATGTTGTCTCCTTTCAATACAGATGGGCGGCCTTCTACTAAGCCTGGAACCTGAATTAAGGAATTCAATTTGCAAGAAATTCAGAAGTGCCCATTCACATGCCTATATTTTCCCCCATATAGTAAAGAACATACAAAAAGTGGCACCAAATTACGTATTCACATCAAATTCTCAAATCAAAGCATACGCTTTATCTCCTCCAAACAATTGTATTCACTGGCTCAGTGCAAAGGTGGTAATATGAAATAAGATTTAGTGTGATTTACCAGCCACACTTATGACAACAATACCTGGAAAAAAAAAAAAAAAGTCTCAGCCTGTACATTCCACTAAGGGCCAAATATTCACGCAGATGTTATAGCCGCAAAGACAGCAAAAACAGTGGAAAGGTTAGAATGTGGATTTACCCTTTTCTGGATTCTCAAATACTTTTCTTTATAGACATACTTATAGACTTTGTCAAAAATAATGACACCATGCTATGCTTTATTACAGTTGACACTGTGCACAATAGTCAGGCTACCACTCTAAATGCACTGCTTGAAGCTCTACAGGAGGTGAAATTTCATGTTCTTGAGAGTTTTCTAACACCAAGAGTTCCACAGAAAGAGCACAACATGAGTCTGGTCATGCCTCCTGTCATGTACAAAGTGGCTTCATCAATTTTGACAAAGAATGCACACTGCAGGGACAGATAGTACAATTTCTTTTTTTTTTTTTTTTTGGAAGCCCATTGGCATTTACAAAGGACCCTTAGCTTTCTTTTAAGATGCAGATGAACAAGGAGACAAAAAACACCAAAATTCAGCAATTTGAAAATTCTTACCAATGCGTGCAACATTTCAGGAAGCATACATCCAATACTGCTGCAGCAGTTAATGTTCACACCTCTCACAAACGCCCACTGGTAACATACTTTCTTTTTTTTTTTTTATCACGATGCACATTTTGCACATAATTCTGTACCCATCATAGGCAAAGGTTATGCATCAGTTCTCCAGTTTACCAGGTCTCCTGTTTTCCCCACATTTTGCCATTTCATTGTTCACTTCATTGTAGTGTCATTCACGTGCCAAGCCTTCAATGCATCATACGAGGGCAAATCAGAATGTCTCGGCCCCTATTTTTTTTTAGCCAAATTACGGCTGTGAATGTGAAGTCTATCCATCCCCAGCAGTGGACCTTTCTTGGACCAGCCCGGTCTTATCTGCTGGTAGCTCCACGACACAGCGCTGCTGTCAGTTGTTGAAGATGGCGGTTGTGCTTCACACGTCCACGGCGTACAAGCAACGAAGTGTGATTCGTTTTCTATGGAGCAAGGGACGAACGCCCATCAAAATCCACAGGGAAATGCAGCACATGTATAGGAAAAGGTGTTTCACTTTGAGAAGTGTGAGGTTGTGTTGTTGTCAGTTCACAAAAAGGCCGTGAAGCCAAGACAGCAGTCCGACAGTGGTTCTACAGTCAGTCAGACGAATTATACCACAGGGGCATCTCAAATTTAGTGCTGTGATGGGGCAAATGTGTGAACTGGTGTGGGGACTATGTGGAAAAATAGTGTAAGGTACGTATGTATATTTGTAATTACCTGTATGTACCTCATTTTGGCTAATATAAAATAGGGGCACAGACTTTCTGATCCGCTCTCGTATATCACGCCCTCATTTTGCACCGTCACTCTAACACCAATGCACCATTCCATTCTTAGTCACCAACATTGTAGTATTCTCTCCTTGCTCTTCGCTTGCTCTGAGGTCCACAAGAACACACCCTGCAATGATCTCTTAATTACTTATAATGGTGCAAGGTGCTTTTCAAGACCAGCATCAGCACATACAGTGCTTCAACCAGCTTTGTGCAGTTTCAGCTGGATGCCTTTATCTCTCATCTGCAGCACAGTTCACGAATAAATGCTTTGTGATATGTTTGGCCCCACTAAGTAGGCAGTCGTCAATTTTAGTCTTTATCTGTGCTTACTCCTCCAGCACACTTCTGAAAGCACCTCTAGTCTGCATGCACAGTAATGTATTCCTGTGGAAAGCTTCAGTTCACTACCAAAATTGTTCTGTTTGTAGCAGTTGTTTATAAATAGCAAACACTGCTTGCTAGGCTAGACAACTTTAGTAATTACTTGTACTTGTTCTGGTTACCCCAGCATTTCTGAAAACACCTTCAGTCAACCCACAGCCTGCCACGGTAGCCCAGTGGATATGGCATTGCGCTGCTGAACTTGAGGGCATCGGAATGCAGCCGCCGCATTCCGGTGGAATCGGAATGCAAGAACACCCGTGTACAGTGCATTAGATGCAAGTTAAAAAACATCAATCGGCAGCCCCCCCACTATAGCGTGCCTCACAATCAGATCATGGTTCCAGCACGTAAAACTCCAGAATTTTCAGCCTGTCTACATTGTACACAATCATCATCATCCCATTCCAGAATTTTCAGCCTGTCTACATTGTACACAATCATCATCATCCCATTTATGTCCACTGCAGGACGAAGGCCTCTTACAGCGCGCTCCAATTACCCTTATCTTGCACCAGCTGACCCCATCCTGCAAATTTCCCGGTCACCTAATTCTCTGCCATCCTTCACTGTACTTGACTTCCTTTGGCACCCATGCCAATAAACCACCAGTTATCTGCCTTACACATGACATGGCCTGCCTACAGTGGCATCACTAGGGGGAGGGATGGGGGCAGACCACCCTGGGCGCAGCTCGCTGAGCGGCGGCTGTAATGCGGTCACCACTCACGCCTTTGTATCCTCCACAGCTCGAAGCCGAATGTGGTAAATGTCTGCACCCAAGGCAGATGAATGGGCTAATTAAGAGAATGGGCTGAAGCAGAGATGTGCTAACGGGTGCCTGGTGTTCTTTATGTCATCGTTTTAATAACACTCTGCTGGGCTGCTTACGATAAACAAAAGCATCAAGGGTAACAGAGATTACAAATCCAACAATAATACTAGTTTCCCGGTTTTGGAAATAAGTGAGGTTGACGGTCAAATGCATCGTCTCTTTTTATTTGCTCACTCTATGACTAAAAATTGCATGATCTGCGTGATCGATCACAATATAATTTATCAGTTGTTTCATACAATAGGCACAATAAATCCTGGAAATTGTGGGACAGGTGTTGAAGCACAGGCTCCCAATTATGTATTTAACTTATACCGAAATATATGAAGCAAGGTGTTTATCCAGCAGCGCTAATCAGTGATGCATTCAATGCCTGAAACTGCAGCAAATGCTAAATCAGCAATAAAGTCACAAAGAAAGCAACAAATTGAATTGTTTGTGGTGCATAAAAGAGAAAAATAAATGCCAAGTTACAAGCAGAAATAAATGCTGAATTACATGCTGAAATAGAAGCATTGCCCTTTTAAATTATTTCACATTCACTCTCCAAAATGTGCGTTAAGAAATGGGAGAGTAACAAGAGAAGAGGCGAGGGAGGAGGGTGACACGCCAAGCAGCCGCCCCAGGTGCCGGGAAGCCGAGTGATGCCACTACCTGCCCAGCTCCATTTCTTCCTCTTAATGTCAATTAGTGCGCTATACCATGTGCTTTTTGTTTTTAATTTGAACATTTTTTCTTTAATCGCACAGAGGATATAGTGCACTTTTGCCTGCTAAGGCTAATTACCTGAAGAGGCAGGCATTACTTGGGCAACAAAATGCAGGGCCCAGGTGGGTAATTAAAAGATTAACTAATTAGCCTTTTAATGCTCACTTTAATGTACTGTTCCAATGGTGAAATCGAAGCCAAGCAGTAGTGAAGTCATGTCTGCGTAGCAGAAATCCTAAAGCTAGCTGAGGTACGAACGCTGAGAAACAAGACATGCGACAACCAGGCTCTTCTCTCGTGCTTATTTCTGGTCACGCTGCCCCATCTAGTGGCACTGCCGAGAAGTCTGCGTGTGGCCTTCAAGATGGGAAGCATAGCACGCTTGGGCCTGTGAATGTCAAGAACTGTTTTCTCACTTGCCGCACACTCAGTGGCACATGCTCAGTGACCCAAGTCGGCGAGAGGCTCATTGAACAGTGGCAAATGCCCTGTGCATTCATGGCAGAGCTCGCTAAAGCATTGGCGTGAAAGGCATTCTTTGAAAAGCGGCACATACCCAGTCAATTTCTGGCGCAACGTGCTAATGCGTCGGTTTGCTGGCCAAGAAACCCTTGTGACGTGGGTTCGATTCCGCTCAGCATCAGAGAAATGTGAGGGATCTTTTTCATCACTGTAGAGCAGTACATTCCCAGTGGCATATGCCTAGTTACACAGTTGGCGTCAACGACGTTCATTGAAAAGTGGCACACACCTACTGGCACATACCCAGTGCCCCAAGTTGGCAACAAATATGTTCATTGAACAGCGGTACCTACCCAGTCTCACATCTACAGTGACCCATGTTGCCGTGAAAGAGGTTCGTTGAAGACTGGCATATATGAGCACATTGCCACATACTCAGTGACTCTAGCTGGTCCGATAGTTGGTTTTGAACCCTGTTCCCTCAGCACAGCAGCCAGATTCGCTACCCATTCCCCCGACTACGGATACCCATGACCAGGAAAACGGTCAGATACAAACATGCATACATAGATAGATGTGTAGCCCCAGAAAAGTGCATGAAGTACTCTAATAATGCTAATGCATTAAAAACATTTGCTTACTTTTTTATTTTTTACAATGGCTCTCCATGACCAGAGATAAGGGTGAACAAGTATTAATTTTCCTCCATTTGGAATGGTGCCTGGGCTTTCTGGGATTTAGTGAACCAACAAAATAACAGCAGCACAAGAACAGCAAAACAAAACTTGACAAAATAAAAAAATTAAGCTTACCTCCAAGATGTACATATCAGTCTGTGTTGCACAAGGATTGAGCTGGGCACCAAGCATGTCATACTTTCGGATGTCAGTTCGCATCTGGATCTCTTCTAAGTATAAAAGGGTGGAGAAGCGGCCCCAATACGTGTTTTCCGAAATTGGATCATCTAAATGTTTTCTGCAATACAGTTGGCATCCACAAACAGTGAGACTCCTCATGTGTATAAGCTAAACCCTCAGGGCTGACTTACGCTCAATCCGCATGGCCCTTCCGCACACGTTCTGCACACTTGCGGAAGTGCGGAAAACAGCACATGTCGCACAAATTTTGTTTATACTGCTCGTGTGGACCTAGTGTAAACCGAAACTTGTGAAATATGTACACCTGTGAGCGACATGTGCAGTTTGCCGCACGCACACATGCGGAAGGCAGGCTGAAGGCCATGCGGATTGACCGTAAGTCGGCCCTTACGTTCTCAACTCTGAGCGGAATGTATTTGCAGAATAATGAAATTTTCTTAAAATGTAGCCTAGAATGGTACCGGATGACTATGCCTTACCCTGTTCTGTTCATTACGGGAAATTAAAGTGCCCACAATTACACGCAAGACTGCTTATCCCAGGGCCCCGAAACACACCACAAACAAGCATGTCTGCTATCATTCTGCAATGTCCTGTCATGAGCATGTCCCAGAATAAAATCAAAACTAAGCCCAACTACATATACGTATATACATACTATGCATGCCTGAAGGCCACACCATTTCACAGAAATATAGTCAATTCTTTGGTCAACATTTGGTCAACGGTTCTGTACGATAGTCAAGAGCTTCAAAAATTTTGTGGATGGTAGTGGTGACCTTCATAAATTTTTTTTTGTGGACGTTTGCCACATCTGCACTGGTTATCCGAGTTGAAGGGCATAAGGAGTAGTCCTCATCTTTCAAGGCCGTTCTGCCATTCCCAAGTTGGCTGAGCCCTTCATAAGCTTGGCTGTGGACTACAGCTTTATCGCCAAATGCTTGCTGCAGCCTTCGATAGGTCACCACTAGCGTCTTTCCCAGTCAGAAACAAAACCTCACACAAATTTGTTGCTCCTTCAGCTCACTCATTATGACCAACACGAAACACCATTAACATACCATAACAAAAGTGCGAATGAATACTCTTAACAATGAAAACATCCAGAATAGCTCAACATCACGATGATATGTGTGCCGCCTTTGAATCAGGGTGAAAGCACATGCCACCAAGCTTGGTCTAACCTTTCTGCTGTATCTAAATATTTAAATTTTTATACCTTAAGCAACATCATTCAAAACAAAAAATCTGCATCATTGCATGCTTTCTCTTCCTTTGTGCCACCAATCTTCCAGCTGGTTCCACAGATTTACATTTCCCCTACTGTCCTTAAAGCTCAAGGCCTTGGGTAGGCTAACCACTACAACCTTTACTGCTGGATGGATATTTTGACATTCTACCAGTACATGTTGTATGTTTTCTGCACCATTTCCACATGCTATGCACAAATGACAATCTAAAAATTTTCTCCTGTAACTCCACATTCTCAGACAATCTGATCTGGCTTCAAACAGTAGGGTGCTGCCCTTTGAATTATCAAAGCTTATTCCTTCCGATTTCTTCATTTGCTGTTCAATATAATGTCACAGCCCACTTCGTCTCCACTGCACCTTTTCAGTATACTCTTTATGCATCTCTGGCTTACTGTGTTTAGCACCCTTTTCTCCGCTGCTGCCCATTACATTAGTGTAATACTTATTGTATAGTTTCGTGATCCTTCTGCAAACTCTGTGTCAATATTTTTCCTACCCGGGTACATAAATAACATAGTCATCCATCCATATTTGTTCATATTCCTCAGTCATCTTTTGAAGCAGGTTTTGAGCCTCACGCACTTCGAAGGATGCGCAGCCCCTGTCTCCTTGTAATGATTCATTTGTGGCTTTTCCATGCAAACTCAGCGATATTCTTCCAAAAGCCCTCTGATTATTCTCCAATCCAAACTTCACTTCAGAATTTAAAAGCACAGCACCAAGTTGGCAAACGTAAGCCTGGGAACTATTACCCAATCAATCAATCAATCTTTATTTATCCAAGAAATCTATTACATACACCTCAAAATATTTTTTGTACTCCCATAGCGCTCTATGTTTCAATATGGCCGTGATTTTCCTGCCTTTCACTTTAATTACCCCTTCATGTTTTTGTGCTTTGTTTTTTTTTTTTTTTTTTTTCATTCTTCTCTATCTCCACATTTTTCTATTTGCCTATTTCCCTCTCTGATCTGTACTCCTAGGTATTTGTGCACACATATCCTTGGCATATCATTTTCCTGCACCATGGCCCTCTGATCACAGTCACACCATTAAACACCATGAAGCCTTCTTTACATTAAATTTAAATCCCAGAGCTTCACCCTCCTATCCCCTTATGTCTGCAAGAAGCTGAGTATCTTTCAGACTGTCCACTAACAAAACAATATTGTCCATGTACATTAAACCTGCCACGACCCCTCCATTTTGTTTTTATAAAAGATAATAGCCTAACTAACTTAGCTCTAGCCCCTTTCTATGCTTACAATTGTATCATAAACAGAAGTACGGACAGTGGATAACCCTGGTACACACTCTTCTAGACATCTACTGTTGCATCATGACTTAGTAATTTCCACATTACCTGAAACTGGATTAGGCCAGTATATTTCGTCTAGCAACTGTACAAGGTCTGTTAGAAAAGTATCAGACCTTTTTTTTTTTTTGCGAACACCTGATGGATATGAAACAAGCGCGCTTGCATCAGCCGACCTTGAACCTTCGTGCGCATGCGCAAATTTTTTCCCGCCTGCCGATAGCGTCAGTCGCTGGAACGTAGCGTTTGAGTGAGGTAGTGCACAGTGCTCTCGTCGGTTTTTCTATTGCAAGGGAAATGGCGGAGCGACTGGAGCAGCGCTACTGCATCAAATTTTGCCAGAAACTGGGCGACAGCCAAGTGGAAACCATTCGGAAGATTCAGACAGCTTTCGGTGATGATACTATGAGTAGCACACAGATAAGGAGTGGTACAACCGGTTTAAAGACGGCCGCACATTGGTGGAGAGCGAGCCACACTCCGGTCGGCCATCAACATGCCGAAATGACCAGGTCATTGCCGAAGTGAATGCTGTGGTGATGTGGGACCGTCGTGTGACTATCCGAGAAATTGCAGAAGAGGTGGGCATCAGCACTTTTTTTGCACATTCCATTATGACCAAAGATTTGACCATGAAGAGAGTTGCAGCGAAATTCGTGCCGAAGCTGCTCACGGTGGAGCAAAAGCAACTTCGTGTTGAAGTCTCACAGGACATGATGGATTCCACAAACAGTGACCCCGACTTCATGAACACCATAATGACTGGTGACGAGTCTGGGGTGTACGGGTACGACCCGGAAACCAAATCCCAGTCGTCACAGTGGAAGCATTCCACATCACCAAGACCAAAGAAGGGGGCCCGCCCAAGTGCGCAGCAACGTCAAAGTGATGCTGACTGCTTTCTTTGATTCCCGCGGTGTGGTACACCACGAGTACGCACCACAGGGTCAAACAATCGCCAAAGAGTACTACAGGGATGTCCTCCGTCGCCAACGTGATGCTGTGCGGCGCAAGACACCGGAGTTGTGGTCAACAGGAAATTGGCGCATTCATCACGACAATGCTCCTGCACATTCCTCGCACTTGATTCAGACTTTTTTGACAAAAAACCAGACTCTTGTAGCTCAACAGGCTCCTTACTCTCCTGATATGGCCCCCTGCGACTTCCAGCTGTTTCCCAAAATCAAGAGGCCATTGAAAGGAGTGCGATTTCAGTCATAAGAGGACATTATGGCTGCAACGACAGCTGAGCTAAACTCCATTCCGAAAGAGGCCTTCTAGGAATGCTTCCAACAATGGCAGCACCGCTGGGAGAAGTGTGTGGAGTCCCAAGGAGACTACTTTGAGGGTGATTAGGTTTCCAATGCTCCAGTTATGCCAGTTTTTTTTCTTCGGCCAAAGGTCGGATACTTTTCTAACAGACCTGTAGGAATGTTGCACAATATATTTCTGTTTACATTTTTGTATGCACCGCTCATATCTAAAACGGCTGACACTAGACACACCATCAAGTGGATAAGCAGTGTACAGGCTGCGGCCACTGCTAGTGAGAACACGGCAGCCTGTGGTGGTGCTCGGCAGAACACCACCACTGGCACCTCATGAAATCTTGCGGTGCAGGCGCAATCAAAGCGATAGGTGGAGCAGCCGGCACGTCATCTGCTGTGGTTCCTCCCTAATTGTATGCCTGCATGCAGCGTTGTTAACTCAGAGCCGCGAGTGCATACGATCGAGATATCATTGCGGACACTGAAAGGAAGGAACCATAGCAGATAACGCGCTGGGTGCTTCAACTATCACTTTGACTGCACCTGCTCCACAAGAATTCTCGTTTCGCCAGTGGTGGCGCTTCACAGAGCACTGCCTCGGGCTCCTGTGTTCCCGCTCCACCTTCCGTTCAAAATTAAAATTTGTCTTCTATAAGAAGAAACATAAAACTTATAAATCTGAGTCCATAGTAGCATTATTCTCAAAATTTAAACCCAGAAATCTCTCTAAAACGAAGTCTGTGTAATGTAATGCAGAAACGACAGCTTTTTCAAAACACACATTTCTAAAATATGCAAAATGAGAAATATACCTTAAAAAATTCAGAATTATTTTATTTGCACTTTACATGTGGGCTCTAAAACCACCCTGGAACATAAGTAGGCCCTTCTTTTTGTATTCTGCATTCTTTTGAGAGAATGGCTTTAATCTACTGCTCCTTTTTGGCCACTTTTGCACTTTGCTGCATTCGCTGTCATCCTGGATGCACATTCTTCTAAACTCTTTTCCAAATTACATCCCGTATGCATGCCACAAACAATTCCCAACTTCTCAAGCATTTTCTATATCCCTCTTGTCCAGCATTTAATTTTATGACTGCCAGCGCTGTGGTCCTTTGAAACACCAGAGTTTGCCAAACAGAGGTATCCGGCATCAGGAAAAACGCTGTGTCGATCTCTCACGGTCACCTGGGAAGGCCGGAGCACAAGTCCCTTTTGCATAAGGTCACTCACTTGACACAGGCTGTGCCACTTGGCTTCATGAAATGACGCCGTTTGCCAAAGCAGTGGTGTCTGCAGAACTTCAGGGCCATTTTATAGATGCAAATGTGAGCCCGAGAAATGGTAAAGGGACCATAGAGCACATGCACCAGAAACGGCAGTCGAAAATAGTTCGAATGCACGAAGCTGCATGTCCCAGGAAATCAGGTGACAGTGCAAAGCCTCATGTGGCGGCTTATTACAATAAAGTGACACCACCTGCATAAATAGTGCCTTCAGTATTCTTCCTCTGCAGTTACTGCCCAAATATTTTTGCTTTTGACTTCATTCATCAGCCTTTGTACACCTCTGGTGTCACTGCTTGAGCTTATAAAGAAAGATGAAAATGGCCTTTACCAATGGCCTTTTCCTCGCACCGCGAATGCACTTTCAATATGGTGGTCATGGGCATATTTCTTTTATCTGAGGTGCCACCAGCCTACATAAAAGTACAAATTCCTGCTTATTAAAACGCAGATGTGGCTGAAATTTTGCGGGCACCTTCTTGAAAAGTTGAGGAACACGAAACTGCAAGAAACTCGAAAGGTAATTTTTTTGAACAAAAATTCTATTTTTTTGCCCCGTGTTCCTTCTTATGAAGGCTTTTTTTTAATTCACAAGGGTTTCTCTAATGCATCATTCATAAACAAGCAAAAGATACAAGCAAGTATTTTGCAGTTACTTGATAAAGATGAGTAGTTTCAACGTGTCGTCATCCATGCCGTCCCACTCCTGAAGTTCATGCTTCTGGAACTCCACAAGCTGCTCATCAAGAATATACTGAGCAAGTGGCTTCTTTCGCTCCAGCTCCTGAATCTGATTACTGAGGAGATTAAAGAAGGCAAAAATCACAAGAGATTCTTTTAAGAAGCACCCACAGAATTTCTAGCTAAAGTACTTAAGAAACAGTTTTTATAAGTACGATAGTGAACTGCAAGAAATTAGAAATCAGTATACACTTAAACATAACTTCTTTTTTCATCATATTTTTTCAGTGGTTTCCTTTGTTGTTTTTTTTCTTGGCAATATTTGTGTAATGCAAGATCATCACGTTGAGACACACATGTAACATATGTCACCTTAACTACACTTATCTTTCAAATGGCAAATGACTGCCAGTTACATTACGCTTTGCCATGTAATTATAAACACGTTATGCCTCCTGCAATGCTAGGAGCATCAAAATGGTCCCTGCAAAGCTTTTGGAATGTCCTGCCAGAGCCTGAGAAAGGCTCACAGTATTATGAAATAAATAAATAAATAACGAACAACCCCACTAAATTGCAAGGTAAAAGCATCATGAACACTTCCGAGTCAAATAATGCCCTGCTACATAGCAGAAAACCTACAGTTTTTTCACTCCAAAGACAAGATGCCCTTCCCAAAAACTGCAAAAGTAACAAAAAAACTACTTTCAGCTCTTGATAGCTCTGCTGATATTTGAACACTTTGGAAGAATTCCTGTAAGAGGAAATGGGAAAGGTGGTGCCCTTTCGTAACCAGGGCACTTTTACAACTTTATTGAAGAGTTGCAGGGCTTCTATAACTGCTTTAACAACCTAATACTAAAATGCAAAGGAATTTTTGTTGGTCGCACACATCATTTCGTGCACAATCTCTGCTCATTGTGTTTACTCATAGAAAATTTACTGACATTTAGTGTCCACACACAATATTTCGACAACTCAAGTGAACATTTCACCTTACAGCTGCAGTGTTTCCTGCGCTGATGCAGAAAGCATTGCGGCCTTACGCTCATGGTACTTAACACTGCGTTTCATATATATTAAAGGGAGAAAATATTCCAGTTATTTCTATGCACTTCCCCCATAATGGCAAGCTAACAGCTCTAATATTGATTGTGGCAACTCGGATAAGCATGACATGGCAAACATAGTGAAAGTCAAAATTTTCAACCCACTAATCCTTGAGCACGCTGTCGAAGCAAGAAACTGAACATCACCATGATATTTTGGCAATTAGCCTATTCAGAAGAAACATTTAGTTAAATTCTACGTAAGCGCTTTCACCATGTGCAGATGGTTCAAGAACATTTGCACACATGAAATGATTGATCCTTTTTTGAGGTTGAACACACATCAAGTTTGTCCTCTAAAACACATCCACAAAAATGGGTTTTTGAAATATCTAGCATTCATTTCTGTCTGGCAGTCTGCAATGCTTGCTCTCAATCATAATTCAAAACAAAAGAGATTTCACAGGCCAGCGGTATTTTATTTCACAGAGAACCATGGCAGGTTATCAGCCAATGGTCACAGCGGTTATCAGAAGATTAATCATGCATTATGTAACATTTAGGTAGACAGGTTCTTTTGCTCTTCTAATCAAACATTAACTTCTGGTCGTCACCCTTGGCACAACCCTTCATTTTGGTGAACATACCCTGTAATTCTTTGTGCCCTGCAAACAAGTGTAACTGTTGTGTGTCTGTCCAATGCAAATGCCACCTAGAAAATAAAATTTTGGCTCACTGCGAGTTGCAGGCATTTTATCAAGCCTGTGCACACTCCTGCTAGCAAGGAAATGAGCGAAAAACCTATTCCCCCAAAAAAGAAAGCAGTCAACATAATAAAAAAAAACTTTCACAAGAACATACTGCAATTACTTGTAAAGATGGTCCAGACAGACAAGAAGAAATGGGGTGGGAACAGAAAGGGTTAAGTCAACAGCCTGGAATCATGTGGCAAATTGCCATCATGATGGTTTGTTGGTGGGCTAGTTGGTTTTGGTTCATGGTGAGCATTTTACAAAGTGAAAAGACACGGGACAAAACAAGAGGCTGACCAACATGGGCACTGATCAGCACCACTATGTGTCACCTTCTTGTAATGTCCCTTGTCTTTTCACACTGCAAGATGTTCACCAGTGATATTGAGGCCCTAGGCACTGGTCCACAGGTGACTTCTACAAGAAGAAACCTGAAATGATAGATTGGCTATTAGAGGCATTCATGCCTCTCCAAAAAGCAGTTTAAGAGAGACATTTGATTGTTCAGTATGTGTACCAAGATAACAAATTATCTGCAATAAGCCCAACCCATCAAAAATCAGTGTAAAGGTTCTGAAAGTTAAAGAAAACACATCATATCCAGACAGCCCACCACAGAAATCGTGACGATTGCTTGCTTCCGAGTCTATCCGGGGTAAGAACAATCAGTGCGGTAAGGTGAAAGCATTATTTTCATTTTTCATTCTATTTGATCTTCATCGCTGATGATAGCAAAGGCACAGCAGTGTGTGGCTCACACAAAGCTCTGCCTCTGCTGTCACCAGGATTATTTTTTTTTATTTTATTTATTTAGTGTACCTTACAGGTCTTCAAGAAGGCATAGGGTAAGGGGGGATGTACTATCGAACAAAAAAAGTTTACGGACCAAGGGATCTGACAAATAGCTGAATATCTCCGCAGCCTCAAAACGCCCCCCCCCCCCCCCCCCCCAGCCTGGTATTCCCATTTCCAGCCTCTACTGGTATATGCGAACGACACTGTGATGTACGGTTTTACTGGCTACGTTTACAGGCTGCTCAAATATTTAGCATTTACTCAGATCCCGTGGTCCGTAAACTTTTTTGGTCGATAGCACATAGTCATATAAGCATTAAAAAGGCATGAGTACAACAAGGGAAATATCTAAACAACGTAAATACATCAGAAATATTATAACACAAAAAATAAACAGAAATAGCCTTAACAGGACAGATAAAAGCTTATTAAACTCAAAAGGAAAGAATCCTTACAAAATATAGCCCCTGCATGCTAAAAAGAGGCATTTCTGGGCAAAAAAAAAAAAAGTCCAGGAAATAGCCATTTTCAGTCATAACATTTAAAATGGTCATATATAAGAGCTATGAAAGCTGTGCCAAACCACTTGTTGTCCCTTAATTATGATTATTGGCATGGTATGGATGCATAGAAAGAAATAGGCATGTGGCATCTGTCCTTGGACTGAATTCTGGGGTTTAACGTGCCAAAACTACGATTTGATTATGAGGCACGCCGTAGTGGGGGACTTCAGATTAATTTTGACCACCTGAGGATCTTTAACGTGCCCCAAATGCATGGGACACTGGCGTGTTTGCATTCCACCCATATCGAAATGCGACCGCCACAGCCGGGATTTGATCCCACGACCTCGTGCAGCAGCACAACACCATGGCCTCTAAGCCACCACGGTGGGTCTTAACTCTGTTTTTTTAGTAATCATGCACTGAAATAGATGCTCTCAAGGCCAGTGAATATTCCAACGCAGCTTTTTCATTAAAACTGAAGCAATCAATGTAATGCACTACAATCATTTAGCACAAAGATACAAAATGATGCAATAATTTCATAATGCATTTTCCACTGTGTGACATTTTAGCACACAAACTCTAACTCGTTTGCAGATTTTCTTCATGTAGCGCAAAAGCACACGGACGTAGAAGAAGAACGGAGACACACACATCCTTCTACGTCCGTGTGCTTTCGCGCTACATGAAGAAAATCTGCAAACATGTTATACCAACAAGCCCAAATGTCTTTGCTGATAAACTCTAACTCATTTCATTTTGTTCTGATGCCACGGCAGTTCCATGCTGCTATCACAATTTTTTTTTTTTTTTTACAACATGAAACAGCACTCGTACCAAATTGTCATTTCGACGTGAAGCAACTGGCAGCTTTAGAAAAATTGCAACTTGCACTTAATTACCTAGAATGCTGTCAATGTATGGTGGGCTCAGCCTACAGGCCAAAACTTGGGACTGCCAGCTGCAGCACTAACGACTTTGCTAGTTATTTTGCAGGCCAGGAGCCCACAAATGAACACTTTGCCTTCAACTTTGCTGCCTCTCTACTGTCTGTGTGTAGTTGGCATTACTTGGCATCAAGGGCCCTATTGAGGATTGATCATGTTCAACCTGAGTCAACCAACTGTACCAGTGGGGAAGCACATATGCACTTACAACGAAAATTTGTTAAAAATTAAATCCTGGGCTCTTACATGCCAAAACTACAATCTGATTATGAGGCACGCTGTAGTGGGGGACTCTGGATTAATTCGGACCAACTGGTTTTTTTTTTTTTTTTTTTTTTTTTTTTTTTTTTTTTTTAATGCACCCAGTGCATGGCACACAAGCGTGTTTGCATTCCGCCCCATAGGAACGCGGCCATTGCGGCGGCCAGGGTCGAACTCGCGACCTCGTGTTAACAGCGGAGCACCCTTAGCCACCAGCTACCACGGAGGGCGGAAAACTAGTTCTCATGGCATCATGACCAGCAGATATGATATGCAAGGTGATGCCTATACTGTACTTCCACCTGGAAGGAAAGAGTCCTTGCATATCAGCTTCTCATGATATTGGCCTAAAATATCAGCTCATGGAACTTCTGGAAACATAATATAAAAGGTACTGCATAATGTGCAACACATTGCATATATATATTGCCCAGCCTCTGGCAATGACACAGCACTTACACCACTGTATGCAGCATCAATAACAGTATTTGGATTAAAACTGCTGTGAAAGTAGTTTCTCCTGACACATCTCTAGTTTGCCTCTCAGAACGTTCGCGCAGAGTTACAGGAAATTATGGCCATGACGATCCGAAGATATATGTAAATCAGTGCAGCAGGCCACATCGATCGGCACGCGTAAATAAAAGTCACAAGCACTGATGTACATTCACTGCCATCGATAAGTACGTGAGGTCATCAGGAAGGATATCCGGATAACCGGATATCCTTCCTGATGACCTCACGTACTTTGCCAGAAGGAATCGCGCCTACTGGCCCCAGTTCACGACGGACACATAAGCCTGCCAGCCAGCGCTCAAGCCTTGTCAGAAGTTAGCAATGATGAACGGAATAATTAAATCATGGGTTGTATTTTCTAACGACCCATTTCACTTTCCATTCTTTTCGCCTTTTTAACGCCGACGTACTGATGGGGCCGCCGTCATCGCTGGGTTTGGCCGCTCGGTGCGACGCATGGTAAGAAAAGTGGAAAATGCGATGGGACACTGCAAAACACTGATTCAAGTCATTGCGCCCAGCGTTCGCCTTTGGATAAATGTGTGTCGGAATTCAGACGCATTTTCCGTCAGCCGTTCCCGACATCGGCGTTTCGGGACAAGGAGCAATCGCAGCTTCGCCGAGCCGCCGTGCGACGTCAGTGACCATCCTCGCGCCACAAAACCCATCGCCCGTTTCACTAACTCCGTCTCACTTAATCTTGCGCTGGTGCAAGGGAGGCAAATCAGGCCACGCAAGCTGCTACAAATGTGCCGATATACGACAGCAGAAACCGCTCACGAAACGCTGAAACCGAACCATAAAAGATGAAAACGTGCGACCTCTCGGCCAGTCACCCTACCGAGCTTTATCGATGGAACGGGCTGATAATCGGCAACAAGTCAAAGAGATGCTTGATGACATCATCCATATAGCTGCCCATGTGCATTCCCCACCGTGCCGACATGTGCCGATGTGTTCGTGAAAGAAAAACACAACTCACGGCTTCTACAAGGCTGTAACGGAGTTTATCAAGCACAGCGAACTGACAGCGCCTGGGGGAATTTCCTTTAATTGAAACGCAATTATGTAATCGGAACGGCGCTACTGCGACAGTCGAAGACTACCGTCATCACGTGCCACAAGTTCGCCCTCCCGATTTCGCCTCCTCACTTGCGCATGGCTTGGCGACGAACGACGTGTCGTTCACGCCGCAAAAACCGCAAGTAACTAGCTGTGCCGCAAGTTCAAGAGTAATGAGATGGCAATGAGGCATTTTACAAGAGCGGCCGACGTCACCGTCAGTACGGCCGGATGCATTTCCAGCGCGAGAAGATAAGGAAGCCCCACAGATACATGCCTCGTAGCGCTAAAGCCAGCTATCCATGGAAAAAAAAAAAAAAAAAAAAAAAAAAGTCCGCCAACAGAAACTGCATTACAGCACAAAAAAGGCGTTCTTTTGATAACGTCGACATTACCCATACTGAAAGGCAGGTTGTCGTTTTAAGAGGTCAGAGAGAGACAACCACTGCCGTAGCCAGGGGGTGGCACACCGAGCACCCCTGCCCCCCTTTAAAAAAAAAAGAATCTGGCTAGGCTACTGGTGACAACCACCCTGCATTTGATGCCCAACCTGAAGGTAGTACAGTTGCACTTTGCAGGCAACTTGCATAGCGGTGATTGTGGAGGCAAGGAAATGATACAGACGGACGTGCTGTTGGGCTAGTAGTGCTTACTTAAGAACATGATGATGGTAAGCTCTAAATTTAATGCAAAGAAAACATGCACTTTACCATATCATACCTGAGAAGTTTGCAGAAAAACAGAATTTTCTACTATTCTAAAGCCCATTTGACATGGTGCGATTTTGTCTGCGAATTCACAAATTAAACAAAAAATTAAATTATGGGGTTTTACGTGCCAAAACCAGTTCTGATTATGAGGCACGCCGTAGTGGGGGACTCCGGAAATTTGGACCACCTGGCGTTCTTTAACGTGCACCTAAATCTAAGTACACGGGTGTTTTCGCATTTGCTGTGGGAAATAGGCGCGTGCAATTTTTCGATGTTCGGCGTGCTGAACTTCTCTGCGAAAACACAGATGCGGTGGAACCAGACGACCAATAGGAGGTGGCTCACTTTGTTTATTTTTTTTTGTTTCATTAACTACATTAATAAAACTTTCAGGAGTTTAAATATATATAGTTTAGAAACATTGCAGAGTCGTTAATTTAGCAAAAAAAAAAGTTGGTAAAACATACACCGAACAATATACGAGTTTGCAAACCCTGTGCTACGAGTATGCGAAAAACACAGCTGTCGTGGATCCACGTGAAACGGGATTGCGAATTTCGCATTTGCGGAAATCGCAGCTGCGAAAAACGCACTGCAAAATCACACCATGTGAAACGAGCTTAACTGTGATACCAGTTACATGGCAATTTTACAAGAAAACCATGCCTACGCATTTTCAGATAAGAACAGGCATATAAGCATAAGATACACGTGGACAGCAAAAATTGGTGCATCTCCATAAGTTTATCATATATATCACCTCAATACTCTGTTGCGTCATTTAGTATAAGGACATTGCAACTACTACTTGTGTAATAACTTCCTTTTATATGAAGCAGCAAGACCTGTCCACACATAGAAAATGAAACATGTTTTTCAACGCATGTCTCTGTTTGACTAAGAAAATGTGAACTTGTGAATGAAGACTTGTGAACTCGCTGAACTGAATGAAGACTTGCGAACTCGCTGAATGTTGAAACTTTAAATGCAACTGTCTGCATTTTCAGTAACTTTTTGTGTGCTGTTTAATGCTCTTGTAAGCTAAATTTTCTGTGTGAACATGCAAGAAACAACAAATATGGCTTCTCAAACAGCAAGGTAAAAAAATTGGGCCTTTTTCAGTAATGTTTTTCATACTCTAAATTTATTATTTCTCGTTAGAAAGATCTTGTGTGCACAGACTAATCTTACCAAGAGACTAACAGCTTCTTTAAAATTTGACAACAAAAAAAAAAGAAATAGAAATACAATGATGATTTATGCCAAAAGAATTAGATCCAGTGTTTTCCTGAAAAAAACATGTAGGCCTCCGCTGGCTTGTTGAAATGTGTAATCAGAAGGCCAGATCTTTTGGCAGTTAGAAAGTGCATTCAGGGCATCAAAATTCAGATTGCATGTTAGATACCAAACAAGCAAAAATATGCACCATATGTTGAGTCAAAAATTCATTTAACCTAGGGCAGATACGCGTGAAAGCTATGTTGACAGTTAAAAAACTAAGGCTACGTCTTTCCAGTTTGAATAACAGTTGATAGCAAACACTTACTCAGAATTGAATTCTGGAATTTACATGCCAAAACCACGATTTGATAATCAGGCTATGATGTGCCCTGGATTAATTTTGACCACCAGGGGATCTTTAACGTGCCCCCGATGCACGGTACACGGGCGTTTTTGCATTTCACCCCCATCGCAATATGGCCGCCGCGGCCATGGTTTTGTGATTCCGTGACCTCGTGCTTAGTAGTGCAACACCATAGCCGCTAAGCCACCATGGCGGGTAGCAAACACTTCAGATCGTATTGAACAGTGCACTGATAAAGCATCAAGCTAATTATTAGCTTGCCACTATAGAACAGAAACCGGTCAGGGTAGTGCGGATGTATTCGGCACTCTTAAATCTCTGCCTTACAGCTTCCATCTTGAACAAATATGTTCTTCTAATGTCTGAAACTTAGGTGGCATTCATAATGCATCTATTCTTTATCTGCACCATACTTCGTGTGATCACAGTGTAGGGCTTAAATTATTTTTGTTGTACCTTTTCATCCGAGATGGTAACTACCAAGACGAGAGGTTTGACCACCACCTATGACCATTGCGAATGATGTGGCCCAGGATAAACAAGTTGGTTAACCCCTTAAGGGCCCATTTTAAAAATATAATGGTACTAGAATGGCCCATTTCCCCTTTATGGCCTGAAATTTATTTACTTACATATTCCTCACGGGCTCCTATTTGGAGTATTTTGTGAGGGGGATGATACACGGACATTGTGAAAATAATGTGAGCACGTGAAAACAAGTAAACAAGAACAAAAAAACAGGCATTATGCAAAAGCTACTTGCAAAAAAGAACACTGTCAAGTTGCCATTAATGTTGTCATTGTGCGAGGAAAAAATCTGCTATACATAGTTCAAATGAAATATTAAGCACTAACCATGGATTAGCTATCACTAAACAGTGTGGTTAATATTGGTTAATATTAACGTGGTTAAATATTAATAAACGTGGTTAATATTGCGTTTCTGAATGCTTCAATAACATGCTTAAAGCACGAAAATTACTTTAGAAATATATTTACGGAAAGACATAATTGTTTATTTATTGATATTTATTGCCCACTTCTCTCCTAAAGCTCCACGAAAAAAAAAAAATAGGTTGGTTTTAGTAGTGTATTCAGTTGTTTTGAAATGCACTTCGCCACAACTGATGCCGTCCAAACTACTGGAGACTACCAACAGTGTGGTAGCACTCAAAACACGGCCCTCCGCACAGGGCCCGGCGACTGTCTCACCCATATTTTCATCATCTTTGGAGTCGGTGTCGCCTAGAGTGTCGTCACTGTCTTCGTCCCTTGAAGAATGAAATGCCAAGTTGACATCCTCATCACTACTGCTATCATCATCCGACAGATAGCAATCTACCACACTAACACGCTGTACGGATGATGCCAAAGTGTGGGATAATCATGCAAACAGGTTGACCTCAGCACACAAGAAACACCTGCTGCCATCTAGTGTGAAAAATGTTTTCTTCACAGTAAATGCCATTTTTTTACCACTAGCACATGACAGAGCAGGCATCAGGCAAAAAAATATCATGGGTTACTGCTACGTAAAAAAAAAAAATGAATTCAGGGGTTTTACGTCCCAAAACCACAATATGATCATGAGGCATGCCATAGTGTGGGACTCTGGATTAATTTTTACCACCACAAGTTCTTCAAAAGGTCCCAGAAACGGTTTGGACACATTTTGTAGACGCGTAGGGTACAGCTACAGTAAAACATTCGTGCCACAATTTAAGTGAAGTGTCTCATATTAAGAGAGCTACAGACGATTACAAGTTACCCTCCTCTCTAGCCATGCTTTTCCTCCTCAACTCGCTTGCCAAGCGATCGGGGCTAAGCTCCCCCTTCACTAGCTTTGTGTCACGATGCAACATTGTCTCGTCTACTTCCAGTGTCTTGGAGCCAGCGCACTGTAGTCAGCGCACGAAGCCTCTTCAACTTCTCCACTAGCCATCTGGCTGTCGATCCCCAGTAAGAGTTATACAAGCAGTGCAAGCATTGCAAGCGTTCTGTCGCAGAGCTGAGCATGTCCAGTATTCGGGTAAATGCAGGCAAGCTGGGCGTTTTGACGGATGGGCAGAGGCATAAGCATGAGCGGCTTGAACTGTGCAGCCAGCTGGTGGCATAAAGCTCAACCAGCCTAACACAGGGCTAATATTACTGTCACCAAGTGTAAAACATTTCAGAAATTTTTGAAGACAATGTGTTCACAATTACACTGCTGCTGAAAATTTGCACCAGGAGCAAAGTAGAATACGCTTGGTTTCTGCTATATTAGCTCTGTGTTTGTTTGGTTGAGCTCTGTGCCACCAGCAGGGTGGCTGCACCCTGCAGCCTGCTCACGTTTGCGCTGCGACCATCGGGCAGAATGCCCAGTACACCTGCATTTACCAGAATACGAGACACGCTAAAACTCTCTATCGTGGTAGTAATCCTCCAGCACTAAGTGAGAGCCTCAAACACGTAGATCCTGGCAACGATAGGATGCCGACAGCCTGTTGCACTGCAGCCACTACACTCACCTGTTGCCTTGCAGTGGGACACAATGTCGCAGCATGACGTCGCCAAGTGCTAGATTTGCAGCCCACAACACAACAAGGGTGATTCATGGTTCTCGCGAAAAGCAACTTCGAGATCAAAACAGCTCATGTCAACACAGAGCACAATGTAACACAAGCAGACGAGACTTGCTGTGTGCCCGAAGTGCTTGAGTGCAGTGATAAATTGTTGTGTATTCTCTTGGTTATGTTTTTTTTTTTATATAGAAACAAATTAACCAACATTCTAACTATTACGAGGAACATTTGGTCACCACTATGAAGTTGGAAAAATTATCAATGGCGCAAAGTGGGCAGCCAATCAGATAGTTCACTCGGCTGATGTCAAGCGCGCCCATTTCGTAGATCATGATGGGGTGGCTGAAAACTCAGGGGAGCGGCGCCGCTGCCATCAGTAGTGACACACATTTTTAAAACCTTCTAATAAATTACATGCTTTACACGAAGCACTTAAAGATGTCACTTAATGATCAGAAGGACCTACCCTAAGGACTCACTACGCTTGTACAAAATTATCAAAATCATTTCACGGTCCCTTTAACATGCACCCAGTGCACAGTGCAAAGGTGTTCTTGCATTTCGCCCCCATCAAAATGCGGCTGCGGCAACCAGGATTCGATCCCGCACACTCGAGCTTAGCAATGCAACACCAAAGCCACTATGCCACCACAGAGGGTGTTACTGTAATCTGAAAATATGTTTGATGTTGGGTGCTGAAGTTATAATTTTGAGCAACTTCCTAGAACCTGGGTCAACCACAAATACTGTTGATTATATCTAGGTAACGAAGAGTCCTAGATGATAGGTCAATGAATAAGAAGTGTCTGTTGTGCCAGGTCATCTCGAAGGGCAGTGATGCACGCTCTCAACTATTTGCTTTGCATTATTGACAAAAATGATGTGAGAAGATCTTCCACACCCCACCTTACAGTTCTGATTTTGCACCTCATTCCATTATATCCTATGTGAACTTGTCAAAGTTGGAATGGGATAGGCTGAGGAAGAAGGAGGCAACTGAGGCAAGAGTTCTCCACTGGAAGTCAGAAGGCTAAAACTGAGTTCCATAGGAAGGATATTTTGTAAGTTCCACATCGGTAAAACATATATTAGCGGAGAGAAACAGCAACTTTACGATGAAAAATGAGTAAATGACTTCTTTGTAACATGGCACAGTTTTACCTTCAATATAGCGGTGGAAGGATTTGTAAAAAGAGAAGTGTTACTTTTGGTATGATCCTCAATACAAGTGTAAGTGTTAGTTCTAATGGAATACCTGTGCTCTATCAGTGGGAAAAAATAATAAAATAAAACGACTAAATTATGTTAAATAAATAAATAAATAAAGAGATCAATAGAGCTAGTAAACATTTAGCCTAACATAACAAACCTATCACACATTAGCAACCTCAGTGATGCCCTTATGTGCCTTGCAGAAAAGTACAACCTTGGAGTGACCACCAGGTTAATACTATTGACAATGTGAGGAACACATGCGCCACAAAATGAAGTGGAGTCGTTCCGTGGAACCATTGCTTTCATTTCGAAATGATATAACACAAAACATAAAGGCATGTGCACACAACACAAGGAAACAAGCGCACAAAGCACCTTGCTGTTTCATGGGAAAACAAGGGGAATGCGGGAGATGGCGCGATTCAAGGCGATGAGTAACACGAATACTGTGCCGAGGAGAGCATATGTTGCCTTGAAGAAGACAAGTCCACTTGTCGAAACGTTGGCTCCTGCTCTCACCTTGTTCTCGTGTTACTCATCGCCTTGCTGTTTCATGCTGTTTCATTTCAATATATGAAATGTATACAAACTAGTCCAGCTTTCCATTATTTTGAACTTCACTTTAGCTGCCATAAACAAAAAAGTTTCTAATTTACTTGCAGCCTTGGCCCTTGAAGATTCTGTCATGGATTAAGAAAGTTCATCAGAAGTTATTTGACAACTGTGGATCAATGCCTTTATAACTTCATGGCACTAGTTATTTCACTAATAAAATATTTTTTCATTTTTCTATTCCTGGAGAAATTTATTGGCAAAGTTGATGTTCCGAAGTAACTCTGCTTGCTGGAGAACTGTTAGAGTAAACATTCAGCTCAGTCCCAAATGATTCGAAGCACTGGTGGTCTACCATGCGAAGTAAAGCAAAGTATTAAGGAAGAGTATACAAAGCATACAATCTCATGCACCTACGAGAACAGTTTTAATATGTGCTTGTGCTGAAAAGAACTAGCTGACAGGATGCCTTTTGGGGTGGCACACGCATCTCCCAACCAAGAAGAGATGTGATGTAGCCACACAGTGGTAGGTGACCGTTCAACAAACACTTATAAGGGTGGACCCCCCCCTTTAAACAAGTCGGTTTCCAAAAGAGAAATTTCAGTTTCACTTAGGACAAAAAAGCAACTAGTTCCCTTCAAAATAATCTCCATTGGAGTCAATACATATGTCCAACCTTTTCTCCCACTGTTTGTTTGAAGTAACTTTGGGACTCCTCAAGCATAATGCTGTTGAGGGGCCCCTGCAGAGATGTCTTCATCTAGTGCATGGTGGCGAATCTCCACTTTATTTAAATTACTTCTTTGTCAGAAGCAAAAAAATAATAAAGAAAAAAAATCGCCGGCCCATCCTGAGAGGCTAAATACCATGTCACAGACAAAGTTGTGTGTGAGCTGGGGCACTGTCATGATGAAGAAACCCATCAACTGCATTCAACAATTTTGGGTGTTTCCTGTGTACATTCTCTCTCAATCACCTCAACACCTCAAAGTAAAATTGCTGATCGATAGTATATCCAGGAGAAACAAATTCCTGCTACACAATTCCTCGAACTCCCAAAAAGAAAAAAAAATTCAGAAACGATGACCATCGTCTTCACACATGCGTAGTTACAGCACTTTTTTTTCCACCTTGGTGAAGAAAGGGGCTTTATTGGCTCGAAACCTGTTTAGTTTAAAGGTCATACCCATAGCATCAGCTTTTATCACTCGTGATGATCTTAGACAGTTTGTGTCATGTTTGACGTATGCTAATCTTTGCACAAATTCAAACGAGCATTCCTTTTCTTTTCTTTTCTTTGAGTAAGTGAAAAACAAACTTCATGGCAACATATCTCACATCCAAGTGCACGCTCAAAATTTACTAGCAAGAACTCCAACTCACACAAGCAGCTTCTGAAATAATGTGAATTGTGTGGCACTGACCCTACTTCATTTTTGTCGAAACCTTTTCGACAAACCTTTTCAACGATCTCAGAGCTATGACTGGTTGAAGGTTGACAAAATGGGGATGATATTTAATGCTAATTTGTCTTCTTGCGGCCACCCAAACCACTCAAAACATTGTGTGCCACTGAGTGCCTACTCCATAAGTGTCGTTCGAAGCACTGCAAGTGTATATGTGGTCATTTTTCCAAAGAGGAAACAAAATCTCAAGAAGATGCAGTCTGTTACAGTAGAACCCCGCTGTTACGTTCCCGGGTGCTGCGTTTCCCTGGCTGTTCTGTCGTGTGGCTGGTCCAGGCATAGCTCCCATAGGACCCAATGCATTGGCAACCCCGCTGTTGTGTCGTAACTGTGGGACCGTTCCCACATCATGCGTTGTGAAATGCCACCCGGCACCGACGGGGCGCCGGCCCGAGCGGCCATGCTGACTTTTCATGTCACTTGGCTTGGTGGCTTGACAATGGGATTGGCTGCCCAAAGTGCTGGGGATGACACCTATGACGTATTTTTGGTTTCTGCCAGTGAAAGCATGGCCTTTGAGATCCGTATTTGCTGTCTAAAGATGGTGTCTATGACGCGTTGGGGCCCTAAAATTGCTCCGAGTTTTAGGGCCCTAAAATGGGCCCTAAGAGAGGATAGGGGGCGGCATTGTACTCTGGCATCAACTGCGTATTGCGCGGCCACGTGCGGTCACGAGGGCCGTATCTTGAAAGCAATCTGCGTTGGGGGCAGAGTCTAGGCAGTGTAGGTGCGTCAGCGGCTTGTAGCTTTGTGCGTGCTCTGTGTTCTTGTCGCTCAGTTTCTGTTGAAGCGATAGACAGCACGAAGGTCACATCGCTCGCTGCTGCTGTCACGCTTCCTCACGCCAGCGTTTTGACAACGAGTGTCCGTGCTCATCGAGCGTGATGTGTTCATGTCTGCCTGTGCACGCTGACACCATGCTTGTTAATATAGTTAATAGGCAAATGTTTACAAGTTTATAAGGACGATAAAACTACTATCCTTATTTTGTATAGCTGTCTACTAATTTGCTATTGCAATCGATGCTTCAGCTTTCGGGCGAAACTGCGACTTTTTTTCAACCGTAAGAATTAAAATAAAATTGTGTGCAGTTCACCATTACTCTCATTTCTCAAATTTTCCTGTTCCTCGCTTCTTGCGTTTTCCGGCTCTTACGTGTTTTTTTTACGGTCCCGTGAAAAACGTATCAGCGGGGTTCTACTGTATTAACAGACGTCACAATTTCACAAGAGTAGCTTGACAACAGCTGGGACAACTGTCAACAGAAACATGTATGAGATTTTATGGCGGCGTCAGCTTAGCTACTGTCTTATGAAGTGTCCACTTACCCGCACCTAGCAGGAGAATACAACAATACAATTACGAAAAGCTTCATGAAGCCAGTATTTTTTTTTATTCCCCCCTCACAATTATGAGGCACCATCTGTACAAGTCGACAGCGGTGCAAGATAATTCTTCACCCTTTCAGTGTCACTGATGTACCTGTACATTGCCATTTTTCTGTCCCGCCATGTCACTGACGTACCTGTACGTTCTTCACTCTCTCCAGTCAGATGTGCGCAGTAACATGAAGTTGGCAAGCTTCGAAGTAGTTCCACCATCTATTGTAGATTTATAAAAGCATACTTTCGCATTTCTCTGGGTTTGCTCAGTCTGGGTTCTTGATAGCGCACTGCGGAACACGCTCTTCCGTGGTTGCAGTTGCGCCGCGCAGAACGCCCACCTGCAGATGAGAGGGGTGGCTCCCGGACTTTGTGCATCGCTACCGCAGTGATTCCCCATTCAAATACTCGCATCATAGTACACGGCTACCATCCTTGCGTGTTTCTGCCATCTGACCCTGACACAGTGGCTCCATCGCGGAATGTAGGAGATACAAAAGGAAGATAGGAATGCGAGGACCATGCCAAGAGTGTATTTGTCATTTCCATGTCAATTTTTCCCTTTTGCAGCACCAACAATAAATGGCAGTGTTCATTTTCTAATATTTGAGAAAAAGCCAGACACTGGGTGTGTGTCACCTCTGAAAAAACCCGAGACTGAAAGGGTTAAATGTTCACTGCGATGTGGGTCATGGCAGTTACTCCCCTTGAGCAGTTCTGCATGGCTTTCCTGTAGTGTGCAAACGTCTTCACTCTAGCTCGTGAAAAGTTGTGAAGAAGCACGACCACACCGATGAGTAATGATACACAGCAATTAGGACCTCGAAAAGTGCTGTTTCAGGGAACGTGTTAACTTAGATGGCCCATACTTGCGTGCAAATCAGCAGGAAAGTTTGTTGTTTTTCTCGCAACTCTGCGTGTATACAGGGTTGTTAGCCTTTCAACTGATTTTTTTTTTATTGTCTGTGGCAAATAACCCAATTCCACAACTTCATTTGAATTACTCCGAGAAACAGAGATCTCCATGACAATTCCCACTGTGCAATTAATTAATTATTAACAATGTATACGAATCAGCAGTTTAATTATTGTTTTTAGGGTGCATGTTGCAATTCCAGAACAAAAGCTGGTTAATGTTCAAGGCATATATACGTAATACCAAGAGTGGCTTCATTAGCGATATCTGCCCTTGAAATGTGCAATAAAATGCAATGGCATTCCATGAGGGTTTGTCCCACAGTTGCAAGGAAGGGCTAAATAAATGCATGAATATTATTCACGCCTGGCGCACATCTTGGAATCTATCTGGAGCAAAGCTTTGTGAAGGGGTTATTCAAATGCTATAAGTTTGCCTATTGCATTCCTGCGTCTTCAGCGTAAAGGAAACTGGCACACGCACATGAGCCTTCGCACACCTGTGCTACGCAATGTGAAACAGTGTTCATATCAAGGATTTAGTTTGCGTTGTCACAATAGAAGTACTATGTGCGATTGTGGCCTAATGGTTAGAGCATCGGGCTGTTGTGGTGGAGGACCGAGGTTCAATCCTACCATCGAGCACGTAATTCAATTTTTTTTTTTTTTTTGGTGCGAGCTATTCAGCAAGGCAGCAGCAGCACCCAGCAGCCACGGTCAGGAAAATCCGGGAAGGTTCGCAAAGAAACCTTTGCATTAAAACACAAAAATTTTTCCTCCTGAAGAAGGCGGAAAAGTGGTGAAGCAACTGCGGTGCAAAAGATTTCCATTACTTTCATGGCACAAGAAAGAGTCCAAAGCAGCATTTAATAAAGTACCAAGTGTTAGGTCTGGCTATGCAACCTGTCAAACAGATAAGCGCTCTAGATATCTCCAAGCATGCTCATTACAGTAAGCTGCGCAATAGGGCACCAGCAAATACAGTCGAACCCGGATATATCGAACCCACATATAACAAATTTTATGTCTCGAAACCACAATATGATTACGAGGCACGCCGTAGTGGGGGACTCCGCATTAATTTTGACCACCTGGGGTTCTTTAGCGTGCACACAATGCACAGTACACTGGCGTTTTTGCATTTCAGCCCCGTCGAGCTCCAACAGCACAAATGAGGATAAGCAGAAGCCACTAACCTCTTAGGACGCTTCCCACGAATAATGCGGTCTGAGTCGGGCAACTGGGGCAATGGGACAGCAAATGTGTAAGGCTCCACTGGCTCCAGGTTATCTCCTCCATCTTCCCAGATGGTAGCATCAATGTATCTGACTATAGTGAACAGCCTTTTCTCGGGATTGTCCTCCTGGAATTTGAATGCCAGTGGTATCCGAACTCTCCCTTGTTGCTGTGCATGGCACTGCAGGACAATGCTGTATGTTGTGCCAGCTTCAATGGGCACCTGTGTAAGGGGTCACAACATAAAAAAACAAAGCATGAAATTAGCTAATAAAATCAGCAAGAAATGTGGGGGCAACTCTGCAAGGTCAAATTGCTAATTTCTTAATTTTTCTACATCAATTTTGTTAGCTCAGCTTAGAAATTGAAACTGTAAGGCAAGAATTAGCAGCAGAAAAGTGTATGACCTTCAGGGGGATGGTCATTTCTATGCTGACAAAAGAAGTGTGTTAAGCAGCTACACATATTTCTCGGGGCATAATGTCTTATCACTGCAAACACCATTTTTTCAAAAGATATCTGGTAAATCGCAAAAATATTTCATGGCTACTTTGACATTTTCGTGGAAGAATCATGGCAAGTGAAGGGCTCAACTGAGTGAACTAAAAGTCACCAAAGTCGAGGCACCTTATTTTCTACCTGGCTAGAAATTGAGTGCTGACCTTTTTTCAAGCCTTTTCTTACAGCTATAGCTGTTATAACAAATTAGTAGTATTGTAACTCCTTAAATGCCTTCTGTGCCATGGACGAACTGGGTTCACCTGCTTGTTTCTGATAATAATGACCAAGAACAAGCTCAGCTCCTCGACGACACTTTTCACTTTCATAGTGCTGTTATGCTTCACTTTTGCAAAAAATGGTTATTTTTTATAAATAAAAGCTTAAAACATTGTCCACATTGATTTTTACAAATGATTCCACAGTACAATTAGGCCAATTTTAATCAGAATCCACGATAATAAAGAAAGCAGGTTTGGGCCGCTCCCATGGTGGCCAATTTTCATATGGCATCCCAATACACCTGTTAGGTGGGGGAGCCCTCAGGTTGGGGACAAACACCCCTTTTCAAGCACTGACTTCCCATAATAGCCAAGCAGCCGGCCTGGAGCGTGCTTGTACCTATTTTACCGGCAGGTACCCGGCAGCAGCTCTGGTCTGCCTTCCAAGCAATGGTGGATGCTCTTCAACAAAGTCATCTGTGGTTGGACAACGGGCACCCAGACACCGTGTACATATCTCTATAGGGCCCCCTTCCGAAATGCAAACCCCCACAGCAGCCAAGCACCAAGCTGGGGGACATCTCTACCCATTAGAAAAAGTGTCGAGTTTCCAGCGGCACCAGGATTTGAACCTAGTACCTCCCACATACAACGTGGATGCTCTACCGCTAGGCCACCACCATGGAAGTCTGAAGGCTGAAGAAATTCAGTCTGTTGCCCCAGAAGCTCCGTTCTCAGATTCCAAGGCATATGATATAGAGGAAACATCTTGTCACAGATGCAAATCCTTTGCATTTTTCATATTTCCTGAGCAAATATTTTGACAAAAATCATGGAAGGCACATGAGAACACTGATGGTTGAGCAGGACAGCATGTTGGAAGCAGGCTGCCTCATGGAAATGGTTCAGAGGACACACTGAGCCCAAGCACATCTCTGCACAGGCTCGCACCTGGGTCACCTAACTTTTCCAATAGAGTTTCATACAACGATGAGGGAAATCGGCCACTAGTGTCTGAGTGCAAGGGAATGATGGGTTTGCCTAAACTTCATCCTTCTTACGATTTTGTGGATTCCTATATAAAGTGTTCTTGAAACTTGCTTTTTGTTACAACTTTCATCATCATCAGCCTATATTTATGTCCACTGCAGGACGAAGGCCTCTCCCTGCAATCTCCAATTACCCCTGTCTTGCGCTAGCGTATTCCAACTTGCGCCTGAAAATTTCCTAACTTCATCATCCCATCTGGCTTTCTGCCGACCTCGACTGCACTTCCCTTCTCTTGGTATCCATTCTGTAACCCTAATGGTCCACCGGTTATCCATCCTACGCATTACATGGCCTGCCCAGCTCCATTTCTTGCGCTTAATGTCAACTAGAATATCGGCTATCTACATTTTTTCTTTGATCCACACTGCTCTCTTCCCATCTCTTAACGTTAGGCCTAACATTTTTCGTTCCAACGCTCTTTGTACGATCCTTAACTTGTTCTCGAGCTTCTTTGTTAACCTCCAAGTATCTTCCCCATATGTTAGCACCGGTAGAATGCAATCATTGTACACTTTTCTTTTCAACGACAGTGGTAATCTCCCAGTCAGGATTTGGTAATACCTGCCATATGTACTCCAGCCCAATTTTATTCTTCTATAAATTTATTTCTCATGACCAGGGTCCCCTGTGAGTAATTGAACTAGATAAACGTACTCCTTTACAGACTCTAGAGGCTGACTGGCGATCCTTAATTCTTGTTCCCTTGCCAGGCTATTAAACATTATCTTTGTCTTCTGCATATTAATCTTCAACCCCACTCTTACACTTTCTCGGTTAAGGGCCTCAATCATTTGCTATAGTTCGTCCCCATTGTTGCTGAATAGGACAATGTCATCTGAAAACCGAAGGTTGCCGAGACATTCGCCGCTGATTCTCACTCCTAAGCCTTCCCAGTCTAAGAGCTTGAATACTTCTAAGCAAGCAGTGAATAGCATTGGAGAGATTGTCTCCTTGCCTGTCCCCTTTCTTGATAGGCAACTTTCCAGTTTTCTTGTGCAGAACCAAGGTTGCTGTGCAATGCTTGTAGATATTTGCCAATATATTCACGTATGCATCCTGTACTCCTTGGTTGCGTAATGCCTCTATGACTGCTGATAATCTCTACTGAATCAAATGCTTTTTCATAATCTATGAAAACCATATACAGAGGTTGATTGTACTCCGCAGATTTCTGTATTACCTGGTTGATGATATGGATATGATCCATCCTAGAATATCCCTTCCTGAAGCCAGCCTGTTCTCTTGGTTGGCTGAAGTCAAGTGTTGTCCTGATTCTATTTGAAATTACCTTAGTGAATATTTTATACAATAGTGAAAGCAAGCTAATGAGTCTATAATTCTTAATTCTTTAACATCTCCCTTCTTATGGATGAGTATAATGCTGGCGTTCTTCCAGCTTTCTGGTACACTTGAAGTCGTGAGGCATTGCGTATAAAGGGCTGCAAGCTTTCCAAGTATGATATCTCCTCCATCCTTGATTAAATCGACTGTTATTCCATCTTCTCCAGCAGCTTTTCCCCTGGTCATGTCTTTCAAGGCCCTTCTAACTTCATTGCTAGTTATAGAAGGGGCCTCTGTATCCTGTTCATCACTACTTCGAATGAAAGTAGCTTGGCTGCTTTGGGAACTGTACAGTTCAGTATAGAATTCTTCCGCTGCTTTTACTATGTCATCGAAATTGCTGATGATATTAACCTGCTTATCTTTCAGTGCATACATTTTGCCTTGTCCTATGCCTAGTTTTCTTCTGATTTCGTGCTGTGTCCATATTTTACTGCTTCCTCAATCTTTTCCACATTATAATTTCGGATATCCCTTACTTTCTTCTTGTTGATCAGTTTCGACAGTTCAGCGAATTCTATCTGATCTCTCGAGTTTGACATTTTCATGTCTTGCCGTTTCTTTATTAGGTCCTTCGTTACTTGGGAGAGCTTACCTACTGGTTGCCTTGGTACCTTACCTCCCACTTCAATTGCTGCTTCCGAGATCACCCTAGTTACGGTTTCATTCATTACCTCTATGTTGTCTTCATCTTCCTGTTCTAAAGCTGCATATTTGTTTGCAAGCACCAGCCTGAATTGGTCTGTTTTTACATTGACTGCGTCTAGGTTGGCCTGTTTCTTCATGACTAACTTTACTATTTCTCTCTTCAAATTGAGAGAAATCTTAGACCTCACTAACCTATGGTCACTGCACTTCACCCTACCTAACACTTCTACATCCTGCACTAGGCTGGGATCGGCAGAGAGTATGAAATCTATTTCATTCCTTGTTTTTCATTAGGGCTTTTCCAGGTCCACTTCCTGTTGCTGCGCTTCCTGAAGAAGGTATTCATTATTCGGAGCCTATTCCTTTCCGCGAATTCTACCAGCATCTCTCCTCGAATGTTCCTAGAATCGATGCCGTAGTTGCCAATTGCTTGCTCGCCAGCCTGCTTTTTCCCCACTTTTGCATTGAAGTCGCCCATGACTACAGTATACTGAGTTTTCACCTTTCACATTGCTAATTCAACATCTTCATAAAACTGTTCTATTTCCTCATCATCATGACTGGCGTAGGCTTGTACAACCTTCATTCTATACCTCCTATTCAGCTTCATTACGACGACTGCTACCCTCTCATTAATGCTGTAGAATTCATCAATGTTGCCCGCTATGTCCTTATGGACTAGAAATCCTACTCCGAATTCTCTCCTATCTGGAAGACCTCTGTAGCAGAGGATGTGGCCGTTAGTCAGCACTGTATAAGCCTGACCAGTTCTTCTCACCCCTCACTAATGCCAATAATATCCCAGGCAATACCTGATAATTCTTCAAATAGCCCTGCTAAGCTAGCCTCACTCGATAGGGTTCGCGTGTTGAACGTTGCCAGGTTCAGTTTCCATTGGCCGCCTGTCCGGACCCAGAGATTCTTAGCACTCTCTGCCGCGTCGCTGGGCTGACCGCCACCTTGGTCACGTGCTCCGCAGCCGCTGGGGACTGAGGGCCATGGGTAAATTGCAGGAGTCATTAGGAAGGTAGCGGCCGAATACTGGACCAGGGAGGCCAATTCCTGTCCTGGTGAGGGAGTGACTTTGTTGAAGCTTAGTGGGCCTTCCTAATTTGGTTGCACCTTGACTAGTATAGCCCCACTAGCTCACGGCGATTTCTTATTTTTTTTTTTGCCGGTGTCAGGCGCCACTCCATGCCTAAAAATGTAGTGGACTGGAGGAGGATTCGGACTTACGACCTTCAGATTACAATACTAAAAAAAATTTTTTTCAATAAATAGAACAGAACATTACCCTAAATAAATTGTCATTGAAATATCATATGCGGCACAAATGCTACGAACTGTCTGTTTGTACTCTACATCCGTTATTAACACACGTAATAGTGCCACTCGGAGCCTCGTTGACTTCACGGATGTATTATCAGACTCGCTCTCACTTTGCGGTCAAAACTCTTGCATGCAACCAGTTAATTGGCATGTCGCTGTCTCGAAACTATGCCATACTGTGAGACCAAGACATTTTTGGCGCCCATTAATCGGCATGTTGCTATCCCGAAACTATATGCCGCACCGCGAGACCACGACGTTTTTGGCGCCCGTTAATCGGCGTGTCGATGACTCGAAACTATACCACTCCGTGACACTGCCCCCCACTTTCAGAATATTACAACAAAATATTCACTAGCACAAGAGGCATTTTCAGGGGAAAAAAAAATTTAATCGAACAGAACACTACACGTCTACGCATCCAACACCAAAATCTTTCAACTTAACTTCAGAATGACCCTAAATAATTGATAATGGAAATGTCATATGTTCGTACTCTATACATCCGTTATTAACGCACGTAATAGTGCCACTGAGAGCCTCGTTGACTTCACGGATGTACTATCAGACTCGCTCTCACTTTGCGGTCAAAACTCTCACGTGCAACTCGCGCATTAAAGAAACAAAAACAAAAAACTTGCTCAAATTACGCGTTCAAGACTACAAGAAGATTCACACTTATTTATAAGTACTTCCACGCACTAAATGCAACTCAAATGTTGCCGTCTTCTAAATACACGTGCGAGACATGCACAGCCTTAGACATACCCTTACATAATACGTCAAAGAGAAAAGAAATCTGTATTACTGTACTGTAAATGTATTAGTAAAAATTAGTAAATGTATTACTGTAAATCTGTACCATTACTAAAAGCGATCCGCACAGTCTGTTTCTAAGGCACGATAATCTCTACGTGCGTGCGGGAACAACCATCCAGCGATTTCTAAAATCAGCTGAAGTAGACTGCAGAATAACCAGTATCTAACCTGATATAGCATTATTTTCAGAACTCGCAAAATCTGAAAAGAAAGTCTTAGTTTAACGGAAGCTCACGTGAACTATCTGCATATCTCTGCAGAAAAAAAACACTGACGCTATCCTTTCTCGAGTGTTCAGCTGTCACGTTTTCCTGAAAGCAAACATCAAATTAACTCGAAAATTTATCTGCCTCTAACACGATCAGAAGAGACCAACACTGCCCTCTGCCTAACAGAATGTTCCTGAACTCAAAGTTGTTCCAAAGTATCCTCAAAGAAATGAATAGAGCGAGTTTGTTACAACTTTGTTACATAGCAATAATTAGTCTCCTTTAGCCCCTCATTTCTACCACTCACAATTTAGTTATGCCCCGGAAATTATGCAATTTAACGTGAATGTAAAAGACTTAACTGGTCTAAAGAAACGTTACGAGGCCAGCATGCAGCTCGTCCGAAAACCAAAAAAACAATCGAGCTGCAATTTCCTTTCTCAACAAGTCCTCCCCAAATCGTAGAAGAATGTATACATGTACTACCCACAATTCCCATGGCAACTGAACAATATCAGTGCCACATTTTCATTGAGTAATCCTTGCATGTAACTCTGTGACACTATATTGTCTCATGTTTTTGGGCCAGGTCCATGGCTAATTAAGTTACCATTAGATGGGCCGGGTTGCTACACATAAAGCTTGACTTCAGCACCGCAGGTTATGTGCACATTGTTTGAACACCACAGAAAACGTTTACCAAAATGTTGTGCAAAACACTGACAGTCTTACTGTACATGCTACTGCACTAGCTATAGCTGCCACTGTTTTCCAACTACAATTTTTTTGTCTTGTGCACAAAGGCAGTTGAATAGTGATTATCTCAAACTAGAACTACAATCAACTTGTCAGCCATAATGTCAGTCAGCTACACACAAAAAGGTTAAGGGTAAATGTGAAACTGCAGTGGTTTAAACTTACATGTTCAAAAATTGGCCACCTTCAGTACCCTGTGAAATGCAATGCTTAATCTGCTTGGCTATGCAACTAATTAAATATCTAAACGTAATCAAGTACCACATATTACTGAAATTTTGTATCCTGTATTGCACAAACTTTCTTATGCAAATATATTTTATGACAATATCATAGCTTCTTATAGATTTGCAATTCCAGCTTATAGCCATGTTAGTACAATATTAACTGCACAATCTTTAGAAAGGGAATAAATATCTGTACAGAATGTCCTCCTAGCAGAAGCAAGATAGGCAGTGCACCATTATACAAAGAAACTGCCTCCATCGTTTTTAATGATTTCTTATAAGCACCAGTATGTCATTGGATAAGCTGTGATGCATGTATTTATGAAGAAAACTTGTGTAGTTGAGAGACTAAGCAGATAAGGGTACATACTTGAGGAAGCCTACACTGTGCCGACCCTCTATGTTCTAGTTTCAATCAAATAAACATGAAGTAAGGCATGTTGTTGGGCTAGTCTGTTCATAGATTTAGCAAAATATTTAAACTTCGCAAAATACTTAAACTGCGCGAAGAAGACAGGACGTGAACAGAAACATAGACACACACACAAAGCGCAGTGTGTGCGTCTATATTCATGTCCTGTCTTTTCACGCAGTTTAAATATTTTGCTGAAATAAACATGGTTCTTCAATTCAGGGCCGAGATATTGTAACAATTCTATTCCAATGTCATTCCTTATCACACTTCACTGGTGAGAGCAGGGCTCTGCCTGCATTTATCAGCAAAATCACCTAGCCATGAGCGGTGGATAACTCGGGCATAGAATCAAGCAGAGGGAATCGCTACATTATGCCGACCCAGAATTCTTTTTTTTTTCAAGCGAAGCTTGTATACCCTAGCCTATGCGAGCAATGTAACGCAAAAACTATCATCATGGGCAATGGCTCGAGTGTCGTCTTCTTCCACAGCAGGCACATTGGCGCCATTCGGCGCAACCGCCTGAACGTGCTCGTGCCATTGCTCCCGCATTCGTCGTCATCGTCTTCTTCCACAGCTGGCTCCGTTGCCACTTATATCATTCCAACGTAGATTTTCCCTTCTCTTGTGTCGTCGCAATGGGAAGGCCGCGTTTACAGGGGTATGAGCCATTCATTGTGAATGTAACCACTACTATAAGATGTACGTGTGTAGATTTGACATTCAGAAATGACATGTGTGACATCGAAATGACCGAACTCCTAGCAGTATAGCACAGCCATCACAAGGCTACTCTGCTCACTTTCACAAAATTGACCGGTTAAGTTTCCGATGTTCAATAAACATGTGCTTCACTGCCAAATTGTCTTCATTGATGTCACCTGTATCCACACAATGCATATCTCGTCAATCACAAGGGCACACTCCAGTAAACATAATGTCAATGGCAAAGGGGATGGTTAGGTATACAAAGAGACAAGCTTCGCTTATCATGCATCTTCACAGAGTAGAAGGGCCAACAATTTTTTTTATTTACTTATTTGCCAGAGAAACTTTATGAAAAGTAAAACAATTTAGTTCCTTGATTTCATGATTATTGTCCAGTAGAATGTGACACAATCTGGCACTGTGATCCAAATTAAATTAGTGTGAGCACAGCCATCATATGAAAGAGACATGACAAAGCACTCAATTTCAATTTACATCTTTATTGCACAACACAGGCACTTAGATAGGAAGCATGTGTACAGCAACTGCTAAAACAACCACAATCACCAGCGCAACAAAACATATAATTAATATTCACCATTAAAAACAACAGACATACAGATGCACTCTGACTGCATCTCATCTTAGATAGCTGACGTGTGTATACGCCAGCTCTTCCTCACAATATTAGCTTCATAAAGCAAGGAAACATGTTCACCATTTACATTGGTACGGCACATGAGATCCAGATCGATTTGACAAGGGCAGCCACACACCCAACTAGGCAGCCATTTGTAGACTGGCCTGTCTGGCCAACATATTTGCCAAAAGTTAATAGAATCACGGAGGCATGAACTGCAGATGGCAAGTTCCGTGCCACCCCCCCCCCCCCCCCCCAATTTGTTTTTGATCTCAGATTTTTGTTTTACCAGTTGAGACACTTGTGTACAACTTTTACAGCATTACGTATGGGGAGGGGAATGAGGGGGGGGGGGGGGTGAGGTAAAGGGGAGTGCAGTAAATAGATAAGTACCTGTGATGTGGACATTATAAAGATGCTAGTACTGAGTTAGTGCAGTAATGTGTCTCTTTCATGTGATGGTTGCATTTGCGCTAATTCCCTATGAACATGCCACCAGCTTCTGACGAGTCTCACTGGAGACCGACATTTCTACCAAGACATCACAGCCATAGTGTAGCAGTTCCAAAAGGAAGCCCTCTTACGAAAACGGTTATCAATAACTGAGAGAAACATGCAAGATGAAAGCAACAAAAACTAGTAACTACTAAAATCAGGCAAACTGAAAAGATGCAAGATAGAATGAAAATGCCATTAGGTTTAAGACCAGCAGAACATCAGCCTTTATGCAAGCAAGCTGACAGGGGAGATGACAAATAGATGAGCAAGCACAGAAAAGGAAGATAGTGGCTCTGTCAAAACATGCAGCTACGTACTGGGTACCACAAGTCACTTGGTGCAAAAGCATTACTCACACCTTTCAGAATGAATACAGTGTAGACCACTTATAAGGTAAGTCGCCGGAGTTGTGAATATCTGCACTATAAGCGGTACCTCACTATAACCAAAACAACAATTTTCAAGCCCTGCACGTATGCAAAACATGTAGACCAAGCAGCCGCGCATATCCGAGAATCGAAGCGTGCGACTGGGAGTTTTGCATCCGTTTAAATTTACAAACGTTGAGAGGTTAATGTCCAAGTACCCACGATCTCCGCATGAAGCAGACAAATTAATAATTAAAGAAAAGTCTCAGTTTCGCCCGAAAGGCGAAGCATCAATTGCGATAGCAAATTAGTAGAGAGCTTTAAGGAGTAGGGATAGTAGTTTTATCTGCTGCATAAACTTGACACATTCGCTTACTAACTGAATTAACAAGCGTGGTGTCAACATACACAAGCAAACATGAATAGACTCGATGACCACAGACAACCACTGTCAAAACGCGGGCGTGGGGAAATGCGGCCGCCGCAGCGAGCGCAGGTTTGTGCGGTCTATCGGAAACTGAGCGGCGTAAGCACAGCGCATACAAAGGTCAGAGCCGTGTGGAGATGGCTTTCAAGATACGGGGCGCGCGACAACACCGACAGCCGGCACAGGCGCGAACGCATTTGTTGGCAGAGTAGAAGTCACCCCCTCCCTAACCTCCCGTGCTGCCTTCCCGCTTTGCTCCTTTCGCGTGGGAGATTGCGTTGCCAGTTCCCCTTGCGCCCGGTTGCAAGATACGCATTTGGTGACGCAGCACAGAGTCGCCCCCCCTCCCTCCCATACCCCTACGGTCTTTCGCGCGATAGAAGTCGTGTTTGCTCTCCGCTGTGCGTTCGCTCTCTGTGAAGGCGCGCGCGGCGACAATTTTATCGCCCTTGGACTCGTGCTCCACGTCTCATGCTCCTCCTCCGCATCGCCCTAGTTGATCTCCTCTCCCATCGGTGGGCGCACCTCGTTGAGAAGCGTGCTCGCAACCGCCCTTGTCGGCGAGATTTTCCCGCGGAAGCCGTATTATAACCGGTATTTCATCTCACACGGCTGCACTGTAAGCCATATGCGTATACATGGAGTGCTATGAGAAAATTAACGGGAGTCTGAAAAGACCGTACTATATCCGGTCCTGCACTATGAGCGGTTACGTTATAAGTGGTCTATACTGTACATAGTAGGCAAATGAAGTGTACAAGTGGATATAGATCGTGCAGTGGCAAATAAACACTTGCGTAGTCAGTGGCTGTAATTCGTGCAATTTTGAGATACACATGCACTGCAGCACTTTTATCTTATTCTGCATATAGCATGGATAGGTACTAGAGGTGTGGGAACATTTTTTTAAACTTTCAAATAACGAATCAAATATTGTCCTATTCAATTCAGTCCACGAATCAAATAGTCGTTATTCGATCAAGTCCTTGAATTGCATAACCACTATATGAAAATACAAATATTTTAAGAATACTTTCCGAAAACATTGTCATTGACTGTACACGATCAAACATGAAATTGAAGCAACAATGGGATATTTTTCATCCCACCTACAGTGGATATAATGTACTAGAGCATGCTACATTGCTCAGTCAGTCAGACTGTTCTGGCTAGACACGATGACTCGCAATAAAATATTGTTTAGACACGGCATTCCCCAATGCATATTGCTTAGTACAACATATTTATAGATGCAGCACCTGTGTCCTGTCAGCAGATTAAAACAAAATATATTTCAGTACAACATACTTTATACAACAGTGACACCATCTGCCACAACAATTTGAACTAAAGAAAAAGTCCCCCCCCCCCCCCCTTTGCCATTGACACAGATGACACACGGGTCTGGTTGGGATGGCATACTTGGATATTAATTGGTCCACAAGATGGTTACCTTTATAAACTCATAATGCATGAACAGGTAATCTCTTAAGAGCTCTAAGTTTGCGAACAATCTGCTTAGTTGTTCCTAATGCTCCCTTTGAGGTTATATTAAATCACGCATTACAATGTGCAGTGCAATGACAAACTTTCTATAGTTGCAACTATCAGGACTTTAAAAGTGTTTGATATTAAAGGTGAAAAGGTTTTACATTACTCACAACTATTCAATATCTGATTTTACTGGATTAGCTTCTGGCAATATTATATTCACATTCTATTTGTTTCTGGCACTACTCGATTCGTATTCAATTGAGTCTCAAAAACTACCATTCGCACACCCCTAATAGGTACTGCACAGTGTTAAGGCTGAAAGATCCTCATTTTGGAATACAAGGACAACTACGCTAATATATAGATTATTTTACTGAAGAATTCAAGTGCTGCCATCTTATGGTGATAATTCTGCTGTTTTCTATATTAAGAACCACATGCATGATAGAGTTGGACGGATGCCCATGATAATTTGGTGTCACTGTGCACCAAACTGAGAAAATGCTTGTGTAACAGCTTCAGATGGCAGCACCCTTGAACCAAATCTAAAGTCATCTATACCATGTGGTAGCACTGCATATTCATATAGCTCTTGAACCACAGGCAAGACCAAATGGGAGTGTAACCGCAACAAAACTGTACCAAGTGTGAGCAGCATCAACCACTAGATTCCCACGTCCTGCAGGCATACTTGTATTGGTCAGATAGGGCATTGCTTAAACATAGTTAAAGGAGAATAATTACAATATACACACAGATTACCAATCTCATCGTGCTGCCAATTTCAAGATGATTCTTTTGTATATGCATAATGATACATCGGCTTGAGAATCAATGGAAGCATTTCTCGCTCAAAAGGTTTGTGGATGTTATTTAGAGCAAGGTGAATTTTTGAGGAACATGCCTAACTGTGCTTTGTTGTCCACATATCACTGCATTTTTAAAGATTGTATTTTCTCAATTTTGCTGACATTTACTACTGCGAAATTGATGTTTTAATTTGAAAATAGTACTGGCTGCATTTATAAAATGTTTCTTCAAATAAAATTTTAGTTGGAAGGAAGTGTTGGGGTGTCCTTTCCCTTCGTCTAATCAGTCACATGACCGTTGACCTATCGATCCTGGGCCGGTATTTTGTAGTGATGCCTTTAAAGTAATAATGCCTTTTCGCGCTTCTCGCGCTTTGTCAGTGGTCAGAGCGACGGTCCGCTCACGATATCAATGTTGATAACGCGAGCGGACCGTCGCTCTGACCACTGACAAAGCGCGGTAAGCGCGAAAAGGCATTATTTAAAGGCATCACTACAAAATACCGGCCCTGACCAACTTGCCAAATGTCACCATTACTATGTGACTTTAAAGAGACACTAAAGAGAAAAATGATTGAGCTGTATTAATAAATTATTGTTCTATAACACCAAAAAAATCCACTTTAATCATGAAAAGAGGCTTGATAAGCCAGAAAAGAGGCAACAGGAAAAGACCAGTGGCAACGCCACCTTGAAGTTCCTGCACCAACTCGCCGCATCTACTCAGGCCTTGTTAATTTTTTATTGGCAGAGATGGACTGCATTGTACTCTAAATGAGCCCAAGAATGAACTTAGCAAGTTTCGAGAACTTTCACTGCACCACAACAGCCCAGATACAAGAAAATACTTCGAAATCCACGTCATCACACTGACATAATGGTGGTGAGGTTCCTATGCGAAAAAAAAAAAAAATTGAAGCTCTATCTCAATCTTGTTTTATAATAATCAACGAATTACCACAAAATTAACTAAAATAGTTTTTAATACATACGTTATCAGTCTAAACCCATCTAGTGTTTCTCTTTAGTGTCCCTATCTTGATGCAGAAAATGCTCCACTTGTTTGCTTTCCATTTCTTAGACAAAGTACTCTCACCACCACTTTTTAGAAGTGATTGGGCTACCAAAGTACCAAACAAAAAAAGTGAGTAGGTAAGCTTCCCAAAGGTTGAGTACAATGCACCCCTCACCCCCCCCCCCCCCCCCACCTCAACCTTGATACATTTTCATGTAGTAGTTATACAGGGTGTTTTATTTTATCGTTGACAGAATTTTTAAATATCATCCATTACATATAGCACAATTCTACTTCTATTCTCAGAGGCAGACATTACTTGCATAAAAAATGAAAGTGAATATTTGACTAATTAAACATTTTTGCTAATCACTGTTTAAACTGATTACATCACATATTGCCATCTACAAATTCTAGTCCGCGATTTTTAAACTCGTAACCACTTGCAACGAATTCTGAGGATGACACTAGTTACAAGAAATGCATTTAGAAAGTTTGCATCAAAATGCATAGGTGTTCCAGTAAATTCCAGCTTCGATAAAAAAGAAAGTGGCACGATTGTGCATTTTTATGACAAGTTTGACTATGCTCATCTCAAAAATAGTGCTAGTTTGAAATTCGTTCCAAGTGGATGTGCGCTTGAAATCACTGGCTTAAATTCGTGAATTTGCAATATGTGTGCTAAAGTAATTAGTTGAAAAGTCAAATAGTGAACACTTTTTAATAAGTCAATTATGTGTATTCAATTACAGTGTAAGTAATGTATAGTTTTTTGATTATTCAAACTCAATAAGTAGATTTGTGCTAAAGGCCACAGGAAATTTGTGAAAATTCTGTTAACATTAATATAAAACACCCTGTATATAGTAAACAGTGCACAGCCAAAAAGTCATATGTAAAATAAAACAAGAACTTGTATTTGAAAAAGTTAAGATTTGCCTTTCTTCTTTGTCACGCCACTTCACCTACTAAGTTGACTTTACTGAACTTACCATCAATAAATATTATATCAAATTGATGTGCCACTGTGAAAATACGGTACAAGCTCCCACAACGCAACATGTCCCGTCTGTAATTGGCTAAGTGTAGTCAACGACTCATAATAAGGTGAACTACATTTCCTTTGAACATGAAAGGAAACACAGTTTGGCCAATGTTATCAGATTTTCCTACAGAAAAACAGACTGAAACTGCCTTTTCATATCGCTTTGCTGGAGCTTTTTATGTGTGGTTGCCTCTCCGTGTGGACAACTGTCAAAAAGCAGGTAGTAGCACCCAGCAGAGCATGACCCCCCCAAGATCATCAGTGCAAGTACACCTCTCCAAGATGTTAATAATCTCACTGGAGCATCAACTGACCTGACTGTCAGCACCATGTTGCAGAGGACAGCTATATATGAAAGTAATAACGGCAGGCGAGTACACACAGAGCCTACTCATGTGTGAGTATCGTCTGCTGGGCTATTTTGCTAAGCAGCTAAGCACACGTGTTTGTGCATTTACAGTGGCTACAATCATCATCATCAGCCTATTTTATGTCCACTGCAGGACGAAGGCCTCTCCCTGCGATCTCCAATTACCCCTGTCTTGCGCTAGCGTATTCCAACTTGCGCCTGAAAATTTCCTAACTTCATCATCCCATCTGGTTTTCTGCCGACCTCGACTGCGCTTCCCTTCTCTTGGTATCCATTCTGTAACCCTAATGGTCCACCGGTTATCCATCCTACGCATTACATGGCCTGCCCAGCTCCATTTCTTGCGCTTAATGTCAACTAGAATATCGGCTATCTACATTTTTTCTTTGATCCACACTGCTCTCTTCCCATCTCTTAACGTTAGGCCTAACATTTTTCGTTCCAACGCTCTTTGTACGATCCTTAACTTGTTCTCGAGCTTCTTTGTTAACCTCCAAGTATCTTCCCCATATGTTAGCACCGGTAGAATGCAATCATTGTACACTTTTCTTTTCAACGACAGTGGTAATCTCCCAGTCAGGATTTGGTAATACCTGCCATATGTACTCCAGCCCAATTTTATTCTTCTATAAACTTATTTCTCATGACCAGGGTCCCCTGTGAGTAATTGAACTAGATAAACGTACTCCTTTACAGACTCTAGAGGCTGACTGGCGATCCTTAATTCTTGTTCCCTTGCCAGGCTATTAAACATTATCTTTGTCTTCTGCATATTAATCTTCAACCCCACTCTTACACTTTCTCGGTTAAGGGCCTCAATCATTTGCTATAGTTCGTCCCCATTGTTGCTGAATAGGACAATGTCATCTGAAAACCGAAGGTTGCCGAGACATTCGCCGCTGATTCTCACTCCTAAGCCTTCCCAGTCTAAGAGCTTGAATACTTCTAAGCAAGCAGTGAATAGCATTGGAGAGATTGTCTCCTTGCCTGTCCCCTTTCTTGATAGGCAACTTTCCAGTTTTCTTGTGCAGAACCAAGGTTGCTGTGCAATGCTTGTAGATATTTGCCAATATATTCACGTATGCATCCTGTACTCCTTGGTTGCGTAATGCCTCTATGACTGCTGATAATCTCTACTGAATCAAATGCTTTTTCATAATCTATGAAAACCATATACAGAGGTTGATTGTACTCCGCAGATTTCTGTATTACCTGGTTGATGATATGGATATGATCCATCCTAGAATATCCCTTCCTGAAGCCAGCCTGTTCTCTTGGTTGGCTGAAGTCAAGTGTTGTCCTGATTCTATTTGAAATTACCTTAGTGAATATTTTATACAATAGTGAAAGCAAGCTAATGAGTCTATAATTCTTTAATTCTTTAACATCTCCCTTCTTATGGATGAGTATAATGCTGGCGTTCTTCCAGCTTTCTGGTACACTTGAAGTCGTGAGGCATTGCGTATAAAGGGCTGCAAGCTTTCCAAGTATGATATCTCCTCCATCCTTGATTAAATCGACTGTTATTCCATCTTCTCCAGCAGCTTTTCCCCTGGTCATGTCTTTCAAGGCCCTTCTAACTTCATTGCTAGTTATAGAAGGGGCCTCTGTATCCTGTTCATCACTACTTCGAATGAAAGTAGCTTGGCTGCTTTGGGAACTGTACAGTTCAGTATAGAATTCTTCCGCTGCTTTTACTATGTCATCGAAATTGCTGATGATATTACCATGCTTATCTTTCAGTGCATACATTTTGCCTTGTCCTATGCCTAGTTTTCTTCTGATTTCGTGCTGTGTCCATATTTTACTGCTTCCTCAATCTTTTCCACATTATAATTTCGGATATCCCTTACTTTCTTCTTGTTGATCAGTTTCGACAGTTCAGCGAATTCTATCTGATCTCTCGAGTTTGACATTTTCATGTTTTGTCGTTTCTTTATTAGGTCCTTTGTTTCTTGGGAGAGCTTACCGACTGGTTGCCTTGGTGCCTTACCTCCCACTTCAATTGCTGCTTCTGAGATCAATCTAGTTATGGTTTCATTCATTACCTCTATGTTGTCTTCATCTTCCTGTTCTAAAGCTGCATATTTGGTTGCGAGCACCAGCCTGAATTGGTCTGCTTTTACCCTTACTGCCTCTAGGTTGGCTTGTTTCCTCCCCCTTGACTAATTTCTCTCTTTCTCTTTTCAAATTGAGAGAAATCCTAGACCTCACTAACCTATGGTCACTGCACTTTACCTTACCTAACACTTCTACATCCTGCACTATGCTTGGATCGGCAGAGAGTATGAAATCTATTTCATTCCTTGTTTCTCCATTAGGGCTTTTCCAGGTCCACTTCCTGTTGCTGCGCTTCCTGAAGAAGGTATTCATTATTCGGAGCCTATTCCTTTCCGCGAATTCTACCAACATCTCTCCTCTTGCATTCCTAGAATCGATGCCGTAGTTGCCAATTGCTTGCTCACCAGCCTGCTTTTTCCCCACTTTTGCATTGAAGTCGTCCATGACTACAGTATACTGAGTTTGCACCTTTCTCATTGCTAATTCAACATCTTCATAAAACTGTTCTATTTCTTCATCATCGTGACTAGAGGTTGGGGCGTAGGCTTGTACTACCTTCATTTTGTGCCTCCTATTCAGCTTTATTACGACGACTGCTACCCTCTCATTAATGCTGTAGAATTCATCAATGTTGCCCGCTATATTGTTATGGACTAGAAATCCTACCCCGGATTCTCTCTTATCTGGAAGACCTCTGTAGCAGAGGACGTGGCCGTTAGTCAGCACTGTGTAAGCCTCACCAGTTCTTCTAACCCTCACTAAGGCCAATAATATCCCAGGCAATGCCTGACAATTCTTCAAATAGTCCTGCTAAGCTAGCCTCACTTGATAGGGTGCGCGTGTTGAGCGTTGCTAGGTTCAGTTTCCATTGGCGGCCTGTCCGGACACAGAGATTCTTAGCACCCTCTGCCGCGTAGCAGGTCTGACCGCCACCTTGGTCAGGTGCTCCGCAGCCACTGGGGCCTGAGGGCCATGGGTTAATTGGCTACAATAAACCGTTGCAAATTATAGACAGCACAGGCTATGCCTATGCTAACAGATGATGCTCGGACATTAAGATGCTCTGTGCACAAGCGCCGACCCTCACTACTTTTGCAGGTACGCTCCGTGACCGCTTTCCGTTACTTTTGAAGGTGCACTTCACTGAACAATGTGCGAGTCAACGCTATACCGAGTTTATTAAAATATTGAAGAGCTTTAAATAAGAGACCCGATTTGTTGTAAGAGTTCTGTGGCCCCTTCGGTCACAATTTTCTTCGCATTCAAGTCATCCCTTAGCATAAAGCAACACTGCCAAGTTTCTACAACACCATCAGAAGGGTTTCCAACAACTCAAATTCATTCATTGTCTGCCTGTGTGTCCATGCACCACGCAGCAGGCCCTTAGCTGCTTTGAATGACGCCCAGACATTGCACTCGAGCCAATTTGCTATTCGAACACCATACGCCTACACTCAACTTCACGAAGTCGGAGACAATCTGTTCCTCCAATTATCTTCTATGGTTTTCACCATCATAAAGAGTTGCAAACATTGTGCCCCATTTTTAAACATGGTCAAATACACAAAGTAATGCACAAAGGTTTTAAATCAAATCTCAATAAGGAATGCCGCAATCAAATTACCTGAGCATGTCCTGCACATACACCAGCCTCATCTTCAAGTACAAACGTGGTGGTCTGGTGAAGAAATGTGCAAGTCTGCAGAAACACTCTGGATGGAGAATCCTCAGCCAGGCTTACAAGCAATGTCAGCTGTAATTCCTGGTTAGGCATCAGCCGAAAGGCGATTGCTGGTATACAGTCCACAATTTCTCGGCATGATATCTTGACTTTTCTTTTGTCTCCCACAAGAAAATCCCTGCAAATGAATTCAGGAGGTGGCTTGAGGTCGAATTTTCGCTGATTAACAAAAACACTCTATCATTGTCTTGTATTTATTCATTCACTCTTAAATTACTTTAAATAAACCGCTAAAGAAATAAACATCGTCATCATCTGTGGCGTCATTATTATTATAATTACTAGACATTTTTACTAGACAAACAGAAAATTGCATGTTATGCAAAGTGCTTGCAGAGATCCTGGGTGCGCTACTGGTTGCATATATGTCTGGGTGATTCCATAGCTACTTTCAGTAACTTAAATATTTAGACAGAAGGGGCCACGTTCATTGTATCCCAACAGTTTGCTTTTCTTGCAAGTACTACATTCGCTTTCATCGGCCAGTCCATCGACCAGTTTCGCAAGATTGATAGATGGAAAACTTACTCGTGCTCCCAGAGGTAGTACTTTAGAAATTCTACAAAATGTTTCTTTGTTTCCAAATGAGTTCGCTCGGCTTCATGACTGTTGCAGCTGTATTTGCATAGTTGGCACGTATAGCGGGGCTCGTTCATTGTCGCTTGTTGAGCCAAAGTTTCGCTTTCAACTTGACATGAAATTGATAAATGTTCTTGAAGACGGAAGGAGGCGTTGAGGTGCCAGGATGTCACACATACGACCGTCAAAAGCACTAGCGAGTCTCTCAACCACTTGCCGCTGTGGCTGCACGCAGATTGACACACTACGCCCAGTTCGCTCAACCGCCTGCAGCTGTAGATTGTCACATACTACGCGAAGTTCGCTGCAGCACCAGAAAAACAGCTTGCATGCTCGTCAAACTTCTTATGCTAGCCATTGCAACTAACCCAAGAGGGCCTTCCACGTTAACATAAACGTAAGCCAGCACGCCGGCACGATCCGGACGTCGTGGTCGGTTCTAAGTTCCCTAGATGAAACAACTTTTTTTTTTTTTTTTTTTTTTTTTTTTATCTAGGGACCTTATGGGTGTTCTGTGCCTTAGTCGGTTCCTACAGCTACAGTGGCTAGACTGTACTACAGCACATTCAAGTCCCATATCTTTTCACGGAGGCCGTATCCACAGGAGACTGATCCTCGTTTTCATTGGTCGGTTGAGGTGAGGTGAGGTGAAATGAACTTTATTTGGTCCTGAAGAACCCCGATCGAAAGTATCCTCGAAACGTCATTTTCTAGGGAATTCTCCGCTTCAAGGAACAGGGAAAAATGGCCACAGAGGGCGAAAAATCAACCGCGGAGCGTTCCAGCATAACAAGTGGACCTACTGTAAATTGGTCGCATACTTTAGTTTGTATTTTTTCTGCTAGGGGCGCTCAACACGGCTTAATATTTTGATCTATTATTGTAATAATCGACAAACACAGTTACGATGTCATTTGTTAACAAAATAAGTAGTCTATTATTTTTATTTGACTTCTGTTATTAAAGTTCGTGCTTTGTTACTGAAATAAAGGTTTTGAGGCCTCACTCACGTGTGATCAGCAGCAGCCCACTGGTATCGATTGCAGTCCGTGCCGTTTATCGATTCAAATTGTACAGCGGCAGTATTTGCGAGCGGGGTGGTCGTTTCCTTTGAGCAGCATCACGCAGGTTCGTTTTAATTAGATATCAATAATATCTCAGCCAGTTTATGCGTCCAACATTCGATAGCTGCCATAAAGCGAACTTGTTTAAAGACGGTAAAGTTTATCAGCTGCGGCGTTTCACTAGCATAACGGCTGCATGCACGGCTTCCGCCGTTTGTGATCTGCCGCGTCTGGCCGCGTAATGACGTGTTGCTCAAAAAAAAAAAAAAAAAAAAGTGCTGGCCAGCACGAAAATTCATCGCTGGAACCGAGCACAGTCTGCTTGAAGACTACCCACGAAAGCGGATTAACCTTGCAGCCCCTGGGCTTGTGCGCCGGTGAGTAAAAAAGCAGTGCTTCGCATTTTCAACTTTGAATTTTTTTGCGTGCGAGGCGGATAAAGCAGATTCCTGTCGTCATTTCTTAAAAGTATAAAATAGTAATAATTATAAAGTTATTGCCCTTCCAAAGCAATTCAAACGAGGCTCTTGCTATTTTGCCAAGTTGCTAAAATTGCTAACATGAGTACAGCATGAATAATAAAGTTTTGGCTGTTTCTGCATAAATGATACACCGCGATAAATTCACTGCACATTAGTGACAAGTGTACTTCCGGTGATACAGTTAGATTAACTGCATTTGAGACATAATAAAATGACTGTGTTTACTACTAGTATCTGGCAGAAACAATTGTCATCTAATTGAGGCTTGACTAAGCACAGCCCACACAAGGACACCACTGAAAGAAATGCACACTCAATACAGTGTTGGGTGTGTGTTTGAGTGTGTGTGTGTGCGTTTTTCTGTCATGGAGCGTTCCGTGCACTGTTCTCTGTCATACATGAATCACAAACTCGGGCACACTTCCACCATAGTAATTGAGGCTCTTTTTTCTTTCGACTCCAGCCTCCAAGACGCTGCTCATATTTGGACTCATCCCTTTGGACTCTATTGTCTCTGGACGTACAAGTCAACCGTGAATGTGTCACCACTGGAAGTAACATCAAGGGCCAGAATCATCACAGGGTATGTATCTGAACACTTCAACTAGAACCGTGATTTATTCATTTATGGGACTAACTTTTGTTTCACCATTTTTTGCTTGCATGTGTGTCATGGCTTTGTCATTTCTCTTTTCAGGAAGACGGACAAAAGAGAGATTATTGGTCTGCAAGCTGCCCACGCTAAGCCACAAGATGCTCAACTGTCACCATAATAACAACAGGTCCTCTTGAACTACATGCCTCACTATGAAATCTTTGGAAGTTTACCAGATAAAGAGGTGTGAGCCCTATTAGGAAAGCAGCTAGCTAGCAGTCTACAGTTCTGTATCGTACTGAGCAGGAATGAGAAATTTGACATACAAGCTTAGTTGCTTTTAAGGGCATTTTATGACAGTCAGGGAAGTAACATGTTGAGTCCCAACTTGTTTCTTTTCCAGTCATTATAGCCATGACGACCAGAACAGAAACAATGTAGCAAGCTCCTACTTGCTAATGCACAAACTCTGTCATCTCCTCTTTGCAAATCAATTTGACGGGCGTTAGTACCACGAAGTATCACATGCTCCCTCACAACGATAATTTGTTACATGAAAATGCAAAGAACTTTAAAATGATCAAAAGAGCTTAATGCAATTTTAAGGAAATGACACTTCATGTTGACTGAAACTCATTTTATTTTTTGCTTAAAGTACCCTCAGGGCCACAGGCATTAAAGAGGGGAGTGGTTACAAAGTAGTAGAGTAAAACAAACAAGTGCAGTGAGTTCTTGTAACATAATGATTCTCCTGATTATACAATGTTAGCTAATGTTTTGCAAAAAGTTTGTTATCTGTGATGGCTATGATACTTGGTGGTTCCATTTCTGAGATGTACGGGGCATGAAAGGAAGACTTCGTGTTACGTGAATCAATTCCTGCCTTACTGCGATGATCGACGCAGTTTGAAATGCACTGAGGCCGCAGTATGAAGTCATCATGAAGTGTGGTGCGATAGAAAATTTTATGAAATAGCAAAAGATGGCCGACTTTGCGGCGATTAGCTAGTGGAATGAGTGCTAGGCTAGTTTACATTGAAGTTATACTTGCGGTACGGTTATAATTAGAAATAATGAAACTAGTAGAGTTACTGTTACTGTATACTAGTTCAAGTGAAGTAATAAGATTAGCGCGACTGGCATCCCGTATTGCAGATGCATATTCAAGTTTTGAGCGAATTAGTCTTGTAAAGCTGTAGTTCTAAAGTAGACGGTGCTTTGGAAAAGTTGCGCCATAAGTACCCGAGCATGTGATTAGCATTGCTAATGATGTACTATATATTAATGGTCCAATTTAAGTTATTTGTAATGTTTGCACCGAGATATTCATATGAAATTACAAAATCTAAGGGAACGTTAACATGGCAAGTGCTAGGATTAGAATTAGATCTGGAAATACGCATTATTTTACATTTGTTTACTACAAGAGGCTCATGTACAGTTCGCATGAAATCAATAACTAGGCTAGTACTGCACCATAAGAGATATCTAGAAAAGGCAAGCTCACACAACCGGCCAGCCTATTTCACACTTGACAAAGTTGAGAAATCACTAAAAACAAATTTTCTTTCTCTTCAAACAGCAGATGACAAACCTGAGCGCAGTGTGCTCCCAAAAATATATTGAAATGTACTCGCAGAATAAGTTCAGCTGAACATTCAGCTAATCAACAGTGGACGAGCACGGGAAACCTCAGCGTGGGAACTTGTCTTCGTCTCGGCCTTCACAAATATGTTTGCTTGGTGAAACGCTGGCTCCAAGCTGAGGCTTCCCTTGCTCACCTGTTACTCAACTGAAGTGTTCATCTCCTTGCAACCTCTTTGCCCTGTTTGAATACATATTCCGAGATTCTTTTTCAACATGAAACCACAAATTCCATTTTCCAAGGATCTGTGAGCATTGATTGGGCTTGCTTATATGTTGATTTAGTGTCCTTGTTTATTCACACAATATTTCCAGAAGTCCTTCTAAGCACTGCTGTCTCCATAACGTTCCTTGGTTTCCCTACGAGTACTCCACTTATGTCAAAGCCTTTACTGCCGCACCTGAACACTAAATGTGCAGCAGAAGAATATCCAGAGCAGAAAATATGTGATGTAAAATTTAGCATAAAAAAACAAACACAGAAACTGAGCTCGGGTCAATTGATGCTGTTTACCCAATGTTACTCCAGTTCATTCAATCAGGCTGCAGAGTACTGCTACACATGACAGCTTTACTAAAGGGACCACACAAAGGCACTTTTCCGCACATGTTCAATGCTGTGTTCTGTCAGCTATGGTCAAGTAGCAGTTTTTCCTTAATTCTTGTTATGCCTGCAGCTTTTAATTCACTTGTTCATGTGGTTTGAGCCAGTAATTTAAATCTGTTATGAAAAAATGTGGCATTATACTGACTGTACATCAAGACAAAATTTTATTACTCCGTATTAAACAAGGACTCCCTAAACAATGCAACAAAGGATATTCCTGCCATCTCTGCATCCTTTAAAGAGATTATCCAGCTCCATGGAATAAAATTATCTGACTTCGACACATTTATTGACAGTGCACCGTCATTCATGTATGAAGGGGCCATGTACATACTGAGTGAGGTCGCAACATTTCAGTCATGTAATATTGCCAGTATCTTGCTGCAACAGTAAATATAAAGTCCTCATCGACAAGTTCACCAACTAATCATTCATATAAACAATTGTAGTATGCAAGTTTGAGTAAAGCATTTTTCTGACCTATTTACCAAACACAAATAAGCTACTGTATGATGCTCTTTCGGGAATATCAGCGTACTATTTGCGTGCAAAAAGAAAGAGGTGGTTATTAATTACAAGCAGCAATTACTATATTCCAGTTGTAGACTTCGTTGCACAGATTTATGTTTTATCTTCCAGTTGGCAACTGCTATATATTAAAACAGCAATGGCCTAAGTTTAAAGGGTAACACAGTCTGAAAAAAATATAGTACTTTATGCCTATCATACCGGAATATGTATGTGTGTGTATGTATGTATGTATATATATATATATATATATATATATATATATATACACACACACACCATTTTGCCTACACCATTGGCAGATTCAGATTGTGTCTTCCCCAAGGCATGTTGGAATTAATTGTGATACGTATGACTTGCATCTGTTATGTCGAAAATTTCTCTCCCTCTTGTTCTCTTTTTTGGAGGAGGCCCCCTCTTGATGCTATCCTTGATACACTCATCTTAGCCCACATCATTTTATATTTGAGGCGTGTAAGGCCACGGTTCTATATGAGATTCAACTCTCACGTCGTGCATACCATACAGAATTCTACATAAGCCTGCGCCCATGCTTAATCATTTTCTGATAAACTGTTAATGTTTAGACTAACATCCTTTCCTCTTGCATGACAGTTATCTCGGATGTATTGCTGCTGCCCTCTCATGTATGTATTCTAATAAATTATCATGTTCAATTTCTTCTTGAACATTGAGTCCAATCTTTGCCATCTTTATGCGTGTGTTGGATGTCATTTTTTAAGACGTATCTTCACATTCTGCTTCCACTTCATCCACCTTAGCATCCTCACTTCAGTCACTTCTCTATCCTGACTTCTAGATGACTTTATTAAAATTGTTTCAGTTCATTATACAGTATTGCTGGTCATGTATTGTCTTATAAGTTTATTAGAAAGTAAAAATCTTTCGACTAGGACCTGTATAACATAATACACCATGATGCATCTTTCCAGTTTTTCCAATCTATGTCAGTTTTGCTGATTCTCTGGACTGTCCAATAGTTCCATTTTGGTGTTTTCTTTTATCATTGAACCTACGTATCCGTCTTCTCTATGACTTACCCTCATGGCTTCCCTTTCATTTACTCTGATAAACTGACATGTGGCTACCAGACGTGGACAGCTTGCCTCACAATACAAGCTGCTTTAGCCCTAACCTTTGTGCAAGGTGCCAGTCAGCATGGTCAAAGCAGCGAGAGCAGGGAATAATAGAATTAAGGCAGAGGTGTGAGCAATTAAGGGAAGCCACCTCTATGAGGGTAGTGTGAGGAAAAGTATTTAGAAATGTTGGGAATTTGCAGTTTCTATTTATTGGTCTATTAAATCTAGATATTTCAGTTATTTGAGCACATGTTTTGCAACTTGCAGTTGCAATGTGTTTTTCTTAAATGTTGCCACACTCAATACTAGAAGTTTGAGAACCTATAGTTCTTACTCGTTTGGTTCATTCATACCTACAAGCAGTCATTTTTGCATTTTACATCAGCTATTGAATGCAATGCCCACAGTGGCGCAGCGACGGGGGGGTCCGGTAGTTGTAACCCCCCCCCCCCCCCCCCCCGACGCGTCCAGCCCCACCAATCCAACGTGTACCTTTAGTGCTTTGTTCACATTGTCATTACAATGCAGGAGGTGGCTTGACGTCAAATTTTTCTGATTAACAAAAACACTCTATCATTGTCTTGTTTTTATTCATTCACACTTAATTTACATTTAGTAAAACGCTGATGAAATAAACATTGTTATCATCCTTGGTGTAATTATAATTATTAGGCATTTTATTTGCTGTTGGATTCCTTTGGCTAAAGCAAGGCAATTGCATATTATGCAAAGTGCTTGCTCCCCCCCCCCCCCCCACCATAAAAATTCAACCCCCCCTGGCAGAGATTCTGGGTGCGCTACTGAGCCCAGATGTGTTCTCAGTCTGCTTCAGTGTGAGTATAGTTACTAACACAGTGAATGATCATGAATCGGTGTGTTTTTAGAAAGTGCCTTAATTATGCAGCTGTGCATAATGCTATACTCTCTTTTAGCACTGATTTCTTGACATGTGACTTCAAAAAATGAAGTCAACTGCATGACATATTACGAGACAGAATTGTCTAAGTTATTCAAATGAAAAATCAACCTGGTGAAAGCTTCTTGAATGATGCTAAGCAACACAAGTAAGTTAGGGAATGCTTTAGAAAGCCTGTTACGTGGCTTTAGTTCAAGTTGCATGCCTCATTGAAATCTTGCATTGAGAATTATTTTATGCCGGTAAGTGCACACATATTTGTGTTTATTCCTGATGTTCTTCTTCGTTAATTACTTTCTTTGTTCAGTGCATATATATATAAAGAATGAGATACTGGCTTGTTTTTTCTTTGCATTAGCAAATTACAATATTCGTTTAACAGCACACTTTACATAAATGAGCTCACTAAAAGTCGATTGGCAAGCAAAACATGTACTTGTCTTTTGAATATCCCAGCTTATGTTTTAGTGTGTGCAGTTCCAACACGATTCTTGAGAAGCACTACTTGACTGTTACAAGTATGTGATGTACAAATACTCAGCACAGCAGTCAGATCCAAGCTATTGCAGACTGGTACTTACCACACCATGCAAATCTAATCATGCCTCAGGATTTTTTTTATTTGCTTGGGTTGCCACACGGCATAATGTCAGTATGCCTCAGGATTGTAGAGGTGAGATGCCGAGTACATATTAAGGAGGGGGGAGGGGGGGGGGGGGGGCTTTTGCATGAAGATTTGTAAAGGAAGTATTATTTGTAGGGGTGGAAGAATATTTGAAGTTTTTTATATGAATCGAACATTACATGCTAACTATTCGTATTCTAAAATAATTAACTATTCAGCATTTTTGATTAAGTAAAACTAGCCAAATACTTCGCAGTAACCGAGTGTTAAAGTTGTTACTGTTCACCATCTGCTAACAAAGTATCACAAATTATCACTAGTGAAACAACAAAACTTTTCGAAGGAATGCAGAAACAAAATTGGTAATGCAAACTTTGTTTTTGGTTTCATGATGGAAGGCTACATGACAACTCCTGATTTTTGCTTATAGTCTATCATTTAATTTTATTGAGAGTCTAGTCATGTAAATTTTTTATAACCAGTGATTTTTTTCTCACAACCTGTCCTTTTACATGTCTTTACAGCAAAATAGTCCTTCTGCAGCTTTTGTCTTCCGTTTTTTTTTTTTTTTTTTTTTTGCGGCAACCATTTATTTAGTACTTTTTTACAGCTAGTCATACTGCAGCTATCTATTCTTATAAATCTTGTTTGCCACCAGGCTCTAAATATTTTGAGAGGTGTTTGTGCAGTTTTTTAAACGACAATTAGTGAACTTGTGTTTAAAAATAATCCTAATCTTCCCTGATAGCAGTATTTTTCTTTTTTTGTGTAGTCAGTACAAGCACGGTGCTTAATATACCAAGATGAATATGCCTGCTGTAAATGTATGCATCTGTATTCGACTATTTGATACTTACTATTTCCATTAGAAAAAATTTACATTTGCCAACCTCTAATTATTTGCATTGAAGTAGTGAAGAGTTTGACGGAAGCTCGTCTGGTCTGGTCGAAAGAGGCATGGTAAGTAGTTTAAACACAGACCATAAAAATGAAAAATTAGAGATGGTTCAACTGGAGCTTTGTTCACAATCATGGCTCTCAGGTAGGAGCTGAAACATTTAATATTTTTATTATTGTGGTTGGTATTCGATATTCAATTGATTATTATAATTAATTGCATTCATCTAGTCCTAAAGAAAAGGCAATGTATTTGGAGTACTACTACTTTTTGAATTTTGTTTCCATTGCCAAGTTTTTTTTTTTTTTATGTAACTTTATTCACCACACAGGTACAACTCATACATATTCATTCTTTCAAGGACGTCACCACTAGTGGAGGGTGTTATTCTTTGCTTGCACAATTATTTTCAGAGATTTCCAGCAAATATGTAGTCCTCATAAACAGTACCTAAATAATTTTAGCCTATGTGGTTATTCATTAACCATGTAGGCTTCATCAACTACTAACACGACTCGGCCTTGGCGAACTTGTGAGCTCACAAATTTGAGCACGCAGTAACCCCCTTCCATATTTGTTTCGATGAAGACTTCTCCTTTGGTGCTACTCTTGATCTGCCCCTAATTCCTGTGATTACCATCATGGGCTTCAAGGCAGGCACCCTCAGGAAAACTTCTCATGCACAAACCTAGTTCTTTCATACTTTTGCTGATAAAGACAGATATTGAAAGCTAGGGTGGCATACCAGGCATGGTGGTCACAGAAAGAACTGCAGGGGGGCGTTCTGAGAGTATTCACCTAGTGGACCATTTTGCAGCCACTTTTGCAGGCCTTTCCACCCGCGTGGCTATCAGATTCTTACACTTCGAACCATGTAAGCACGTATGCTGGCCTCCGTTCACGCCAAATTACAGCCGAGGTAGGCTGCAAGCACAATTTACCCATGACTGCAGCAGGAAAGGACGAACGGGGAGTCAACTTCGCTGTGCGGACTGCAGGAGCAGGTGCTTACCTCGAGTGACTGCTTCCCAATGCAAGCGGCCTGGCCGCCGCATCCGAGGAATGGAACAGGGCAACCATGACCAAGTGGGACAGCGTTGAAACGAGACTGCAGTCAAATCACTTCAGCACACCTCTAACATAAGGTTCACACTATACACTATACATTGGCCAACTGCCACATGACAACAGTGATCATTCACATACACTGGTTCGCTTACGCCACATTCAGCCGCCCGACTTTAGGCACAGTGCTTGCCTTCATCGCACGTGGCGGTCTGGTAACGAGCGACAACCAGCAGTGCAAGCACATTGGACAATGTGTCCCACCTGTTTGCACCGACGGTCGCCGTTGACGACGATAAACTTGCATTGCGAAGCAATCGGCTGACGCAGGCATCTGCTGCCGCAGCCAACACAGCTACATCGACTACCCAGCATTTTAGCGTTAACTCCTTTCCAGCCTGCACGTTTCTTTTCTTTCAGGGGCCGCTAATATGTGGCTCACACTTGGTGCTGGACAAGTCAGTTTCTTGGGCATCACCTTCAGCAGCCACTTCTGTGGGCCTTTCCACCTATGTGGCTATCAACTTCATACACTTCGGACCATGTAAGCATGTATGCTGCTCTCTGTTGATGCCAAATCATGGCGAACGAAGGCCACAAGCAAAATTTGCACACGGCTGCAGCAGGAAAGGACGGAATGGGGAGCACCAATCACGGTGCGTGTAAATTGGGAGTCTGTGTCGCTGTACGGACTGCAGGAGCAGGTGCTTACCTCGAGAGACTGCTTCCCAATGCAACTTACCAGGCCCCCCAAATCCGAAAAACGTAACACAGCGACCACGACCAAGTTTCTGCAACCAGATTCTGCAATCAACCACTTCAGTGTATCTTGCGCAAAAACCCAGGCTATTTAGCAAGAAAGCCACTCTGCTCTGCAAGCAGTGAAGGCCAATAACATTAAGGAAAGTGAAATGCTACATAGCACACGGTGCAAAGGTTAATGCAAGACACATGCCGATGCTGCATCTGCTATTTCAGGAGAGGAATTTAACATGGCAACGTACAGTAGAGAATACTGCTACAAAGATGTTATGCTAATAGACAATGACGGGCCTTAAGTATGAGCAAAGAATCAGTTCACCTTTATGTTTGGATAAGGAAGAAGAATGATATCTGGCAAGAATGGGGAATGAAAAAGCTTGCATTCATAGAAAAAATTTATACTTGGCACAAATTGAATTTGACAAGGCCAGAAAGCTGTCAAGGAAGGGCAAACTGATGAAACTCTTTTGGCCGGCGTCGTCCATGCTTGTTCAGAGGGTGCAGGCGCATCTGAACACGAAGAATTCTTTTTGTTGAAGTACCTGGATGACTCTGCCAATATCCGTGCTGGTGGAATGATGGCTGAGGCTCTTTTCAGTCTTGATACAGTCCTACGTAGACTTGGTATCTCATCGAAATACTTCTAGATCCGCTTCTTTTTTCGTGGTGTAAAAGCCTTGCGAGTTCGGCTCCAGCCCCTTCCTGTTGGTGTAGATATATGAAGGCTCCTGTGACGAGGGCCAATGTGCTTGGTGTAGACTCTGTTGGGGCAAAACAGTAACACATGAGATACAGCAGAGATTAGCCAAACTGGTGTAGTGTTTTCTATGTTTGAATCAATTAGGCTGCACCGTAAATATGAACAAACATTCATATCTGCTACAAACAAATGACAATGTATCTCAAGACTAGCAAGCCAATACAGCGTATATCAAGCATATTTATTTCTGAACCCGGTGCTATTTACCTTGTAGTAGCGGCAAAAGTCCACACGATGGCCTTGGAGCAGGCAGTAGTTTCTCTTTAAGGTGTGTAGTGTGTTGCTTTACAGTGATGCTGTCTTTTTTACTGGATGTCTGGAACAGAAATTTTGACTGCATCAGAAATTGAAAAACACAATTTGGCAATATGAAATGCAAAAAGCTGTGACGTACATATATATTGTAATGGTTTGTGTCTGCAGAACACATGCAAATGTACACTGTTTGTTCTAGGGTGCTTCATCAGCATGTTAATTAAATATTGGTACTGTCCATAAAATTTATGTCCACCTAACTACAATGTGTGTCAACACCATAAGTATTATTAGGATCACAAATGAGAACATTTTTGCACCCATTTATACACTAGAAGAGATCACACCACTGGTTCCACAAGCAAAGGCATGAAAGACAATTATACACTAGAAGAGATCACACCGCTGGTTCCACAAGCAAAGGCATGAAAGACATAAAGCTATTAGAACTGATGCATTCGTTTTCTGCACGAACGTGATGCACCGCTTCACTACTGCAAAATAAATGCCCTAAGGTAAACCAAACTGAACAGCAAGAACATCGGAACCATCAAGTATAAAATATGGGTGAATTATCATGTGTGCCACTATTTAATACATTCAATTCAGTACTTTCACTTCAATTTGCCAAAGGGTTATTCGGTTTTGTGGTCGAAATAAGTTTTTGGCGGACTCGAAAAAAAAAGAGAAAAATATGTATTGACCAGGCTACTCAGTCACCTATAGCCACAGCTACAACGAGATGAACATGTGACGCGCGTTCCGATATCGCTCTCTCTTTCGTGATTGTGTGTATAACGACGGCCTCGCCACTAAATGTTGATTTCAGAAACGGCAACGGAGGGTCTTGACTACCCATATGTAATGCAGGATATAGTTCATTAACTTGTCTCTGCCTGTGAATTAACGAGACGAATATTAAATAACGATTTAAGCTGCAATGTTAAACGACTCACCGGTATTGCCATCCTCAGTCGCACCTCATTCTTTTCTGTAAAGGGCTTAACTAGAGTGTACTAGTCTAGTACACTCTAGTTAAGCCCTTTACAGAAAAGTATGAGGTGTTCAGCTGTTTCCTCTTCCTCTCCACACGCACCACACAACGGTACTTGACCCGGTACATCTTAGTCCGCAATACTCCCGTCCTGGCTTCAAACAACAAAGAGCTTCCCCTAGATATTTTTTTTTTTTTTTGGCAATTTCTTGCTTGAAAGTTCTGTATGTTCCCAGTGCTGATTTCGTCTGCATCCCTGTTTTCCACAGACCCCTCTCTGTTTCTTTAACCTTTTTCTTAACCGCTGTTTCCTGGTTTGCACCCCTCCTGCAGTCCAAATATTTGATTGACAATTTTCTGGTCCGCTTCCTCCATTTTGTGCCAACATTCCTCATGTACAAATAACTGAAAACTCTCCTTGCCCACCGCTTTTCTGCCATTTCTCTCAATCGCTCCTCGAATTCTATCTTGCTGCTAGCTTCCCTGCCCTCGAATGACGTTGATCCCATGTCACCCTGTACCCCCTGATTTGGTGTATTTCCGTGTGCTCCCAAAGCAAGCCTACCTACCCCTCGCTGCTTAATTTCCAACCTTGCTCGAACCTCTGATCTCATGCACAGGACCACATTGCCGAAAGTCAAACTAGGGAGCATCACCCCTTTCCAAACCCCTCTCACCACTTCGTACCTATATTAATTCCACAGTGCTCTATTTTTCATCACAGGTGCATTCCTGCTACCTTTAGTCGTTACATATTTTTCATGTTCCGTTAGGTACTCAGCCCCATTGTTTATCCACACTCCCAAGATATTTGTACTTATCCACTAGTACCTCCAGCGTAACATCCTGTATCCTATTGCCACGCGCCTTCAAAAGGGGGCTGACGATGTTTATTGAGAGCAGTGGGCTCTGGAGAAAGCACACTTCTTTCTTCTTGTGCCTCTGCGCTTGCCCTGTTCCCACTACTACAGGTGACATTTCCCCCCTTCCTTGGAAAAAGTTTTGGCTCGATTCTCAAGAAGTGGTGTGAGAAAGGGAAAAAAAACAAAAAAAGAAAACACTCTCAATGACGATGCTCGCGCACAGAACACAGTGAGAGCTACAGCAGCGTAGCTAGAAACAATTATCTACCTCTCTAGAAACAGAGAGGTAAGCGCATTAGGTGCAAATGGGAGCGTAAAAGTCACGAACCCGCAACGTAGGGCTTCATGCGTATGACGTGAACTATGTCAGGGCTAGGTGGTTGTCTACGCCGTGTTTGCGCCGCATTGTCTGGAACGACTTCATAGTTCACGTCACTAATGCGGCGCAGCACTGTGCATGGGCCAAAATACCGGCTGACCAACTTTTCACAAAGGCCACGGCGGCGCACAGGGGTCCACACCAACACTTGGTCTCCAGGACAGTAGCGCACTTGCCGGTGACGGGTGTTATAGCGCCGTGCATCTGCGTGTTGCTGCTCACCAATCTGCAGCCGCGCGAGCCTCCTCAGCGCGCTGAGCAAATTCTTCGGCGTCGTGACATGGAAGCATAGCGTCCAGCATCGTCTGTACTTCGCGGCCGTAGACGAGGCTAAATGGTGTGAAGCGCGTTGTTTCTTGTACGGCGGTATTATACGCGAAGGTCACATAAGGCAGGATACGATCCCATGTTTTGTGCTGGACGTCGATGTACATAAAGATCATGTCTGTGATGGTCTTGTTTAATCGCTCCGTAAGGCCGTTGGACGGCGGATGGTAAGCAGTCGTCTTTCGATGACTGGTGTTGCTTAATTGAAAAATTTCGTCCATGAGCTGTGCTGTGAACACCGTTCCTCTGTCTGTGATTACAGTGGATGGGGCACCATGACGCAATACAATGTGACACATGAAGAACTGCGCTACCTCAGAAGCCGTGGCTCGTGGGAGCGCCTCTGTCTCATCATAGCGGGTTAAATAGTCAGTGGCGACAATCACCCACTTGTTGCTGACGGTTGACAGAGGAAAAGGCCCAAGAATGTCCAAGCCGACTTGGTCGAATGGCTTATGGGGTGGTTTGATGGGTTGCAATAACCCGGCGTGCTTCAGGGGTGGTGACTTTCATCGCTGACATTCACGGCAGCCTTTAACATACTGTTTGACGCTTGCTGAAAGCCCGGGCCAGTAATACATCTCGTGAGGGGCACTCTAGCAAGCGTTCATGAGGAGCCGAGGTGGCCAGATGTGGGCTCATCATGGCAAGCAAAAAGAATATCGTCCCGTAAGTTTTTGGGAACTACTAGAACGCAGGCTCGGTCATTCGGGCGGTCGTTCTTCTTGTACAGCACATTCTCTCATAGACAGAAGGACGTCAAGACGCCACATAGATGACGTGGTATGGTTGTTTGACGGCCCTCTAAGTGGTCGATGAGAGGTCGAATTTCAGCGTTGTCACGCTGCCATCTGATCAAGTCCGACTTAGTAAGGGCGCCCAGGAAGCCGTCGTCGTCCTCTGACTGTCGACTGACAGATTCGGCGGGAGCACGTGACAACATGTCGGCGTCTTCGTGCTTGCAGCCAGACTTATAAACTATGGTGACGTCGAATTTCTGTAGCCGCAAGCTCCACCATGCCAGCCGTCCTGAAGGATCGCGTACCAACATAACGCATGGTGGTTTGTCACCACGTTGAAGGGACGGCCGTAGAGATGAGGGCGAAACTTCGTGGTCGCCCAGACGACCGCGAGACACTCTTTTTCTGTAATAGAGTAGCTCACCTCGGCACGGGAAAGTGAGCGGCTAGCATAAGCTATTACTCTTTCAATGCCGTCTCAACGTTGGACGAGTACTGCACCAAGGCCGATGTTACTGGCGTCAGTATGCACCTCGGTGTCAGCCTCTTCGTCGCTCGCTGCCCTGATTATCATTAAAAATCATGACTACCGATTTTTCTTTACTAAACTTCAAACCTAAGCTATCTCCCTCTTTACCACAGATGTCCATTAATCTCTGCAAGTCTTCCTTGCTGTCAGCCATAAGTACAATGTCATCTGCGTACATCAGTCCTGATAATGACTGTTTAATCCATTCTCCTTGCTTGAAAAAGGAAAGGTTGAAGCCAAGTCCGCTCCTCTAATTTTTTGTCTAATCCTTGTAAATACAGCATGAACAACAGAGGTGACAGAGGGCACCCCTGCCTAAGCCCCTGCTGTATCTCTATAGGCCCAGATACCTTGTTTTCCCATTTTATAAGCACCTTGTTACTTTTATAGATATCTTTTAAAAGATTACTTACTCCATCTTCCACATCTAGAGTGCCCAGTATGTCCCACAAATCCTTTTGGATTACACTGTCATAGGCTCCCTTGATATCCAGAAATGCGAGCCATAGGGGCCTGTGTTCCTTTTCTGCTATTTCAATACACTGTGTCAATGAGAACAAATTATCTTCTAGTCTTCTTTGTTTCGGGAACCCATTTTGTAGTTCCCCCAGCACCTCCTCGCCCTCCACCCATGCCTGCAGTCTGTCCTTTATAATCTGCATCACCATCCTGTAAACCACTGACGTCGCTGTTATGGGACGGTGGTTGTTTATGTCGGCTTTGTCCCCCTTTCCCTTATATATCATGCTCATCCTACTCAGTCTCCACCCGTCGGGGGCTTTACCGTCCATTATCATTTTACTCACTGCCTCTCTTAATGCTTTCTTAGATGTTGGGCCCAATGTCTTTATTAACATAATTGGGATGCCATCAGGACCTGTCGACGTGCTACTAGGAACCCTCTTCTCTGCCCTTTCCCACTCGCTCTGTTCAAGTGGAGCCACTGCACTAACTAGTCTATCCTCATCTGATTGAGCACATGCTACGTTTCGTTCTTTAAAGTTTTCTGTCATCATTGTTCATATATGTTCCATTGCCTCATCTCCTTCTAGCCGAACACCTTGAGCTGTAACTATAAACCTCTGCTCTAGGCTAGTCTTATTACTCAAGGAGTTGAGATGTTTCCAAAATTTCTTCACTGCTTTTCTATCCTTTTTGTTTACTTCTGATAACCATTGGGTCCCCTTTCTTCTAATCTTCTCATTGATCAAATGGGATGCTTCCCTTCTACAGTTTAAAGAAGTTATCCCATTTTCTGTCTACATCAGCTTCTGGTTCACCCTTCTGCTTTGAATATCTGTGTTCCCTGGATGCTTCCTGATGTCTCTCTATGGCCTTATTAATCTCCTCATCCCACCAGCTCTTGGGTTTACATCTTCTGTTCCCTTTGGGCCTGACTCGTACCTGAGCTCAAATAGCCCTGTTAAATTTGCGTATGTCCATTCTGTTTTAGTATCATCTGAAATTACTTCCTTAATTTGTTGGGTTGCTATTTCCAGCTGCTTTTCTGAGTAAAATATCCCACCTTGTTGTTCATCTTGCCTCCTACCTACTTTCATTTCTCCTCCAAAATTCACCTTAATATGTTTGTGATCACTACCTAGACTTCTGGAGCCATATTCATCTATGTTCATTACCTTTAGCCTATCATGCATTCTATGTGACATTAGTGCATAATCTATCGTGGACTGCAGGCTCCCTACCTCCCATGTTATGTGCCCTTCACACTTCTCAGTACTGTTGCATACAACTAAGTCATGCCTTTCACACATACCCAGCATCATGCTGCCTGTTGAGTATGTCTACCCGTTCATGTCTCCTAGTATAATAGTCTCGCACCCTCCTCCTAGCTCATTAATGTCACTTGATATGCATTCCAGCATTTCTTTGTTCTCCTCTTTGGCATTTGCTCCTGTCCACAGGTATACAAAGCCAAGGAGTGTCTGCTCTCCTGCCACTTTCCCTTTTAGCCATAAATGCTCCTTGCATTCCTGTTTGACCCTTTGCCAATTCATACTTTTATGAATGAATGCCCCAATTCCACCCCCTTTTCTGCTGCCCTCTGTTCTATTGCAATATTCCCATGCATAGTCAGGATTACAGGGTGGTTGCTCTATGTCCCTAAGATGTGCCTCCACAAACCCGTATAACATCAGCTTTTCCTGCCTTAGTTGCTCGTCTATCTCCTCCCACTTCAGCCTATTCCTGCCACCTTGCATGTTAATATACCCTATGTCCGAGTAACCTTGCCACTGGCGCTTACGTCTATTTCTTCTCCCTCCTATAGACTCTACGTTTCTTGAATCTTGGGGCAGAGAATTCTTGAATCTTGGGACAGAGAATGGATGGATGGATGCTATGAGCGTCCCCTTTGAAACGGGGTGGTGGGTTGTGCCACCAAGTTCTTGTTATTATTTTGCCTAATGCCCTACCTTTATTTTTGAGAAACACACAAATACAAAGAATTCCAGGCATCAACCTTTTTGAACCATTACTGGGAACTTCGTTTCTGTACGTCTCCGTTGTTTGTGGTCTCCCTACTTTTCTGCCACCAAACCTCCAACCACCTCTTACTAATCTCTACAGCGGACATGTTTACTTTGCCCGTGCTATCCCTGAACCCAAGGGCTTCAAGGAGATCGGAGGAGCCTAGACTTGCACCTGGGTAGATTTCTTCACATTCCAATAAAACATGTTCCACCGTTTCTCCAGCTTTACCACAGCAAGCACACGCGGCTTCATCCTTGGTGTACTTCGCTTTATAACTGCGCGTTCTAAGGCATCCTGATCTCGCTTCGAAAAGCAAGGAGCATCCCTTTGAGTTTTCATAAATTGTTTCTTTCCTGATTTCCCTTTTTCCTTTGAGCTAGTTAGTCATAGCAGGTTTCTTTTCCATTGCCGCCACCTATAACCTTGTCTCAGCCCCTCTCACTTTGCGTTTGACGTTCTTTGTTGCCATGTTGCTGGCCATACCGGTCGCATATTTGCTGGTAAGCTTCCTAGTTCTTTTCCTCCACTGTGAGTCAATGTTTTGCCTGTACAAATACCTGAATACTCTTGCACCCCATCTACTTTCTTTCATTTTGCTCAGTCGTTCTTCAAAATCAATTTTACTCTGAGCCTCCCTTGCTTAAAAGTTTGTCCAGCCCATATCACCCTGCACAGCTTCATTAGTAGTCTTCCCGTGGGCGCCCAACACAAGGCGTCCCACTGACCTTTGGTTGCCGTCGAGTCCCGATTGTACTCCTGACTTCAAGCAAACAACCGCATTTCCAAATGTAAGCCCTGGAACCATTACACCTTTCCACATACTCCGGAGCACCGCATACCTATTGTATCCGCATAGCGTCCTGAGTTTAATTATGGCCACATTTCTCTTCCCTTTTGCTGTTGTTTTTTTCTCATGTGTCTCCAGATATCTATCGCCTTCGTTTATCCATATACCAAGGTATTTGTGTTCTTTTACCCTAGGTATTTCCTGGCCCTCAATCAACACTGTCTGTTCACTGTTTTCATTGAATACCATAAAACCTGATTTTATAACGCTAAATTTTAATCCTAACTTCTCACATTCTTCTCCACAGATATCAGCCAGACGTTGCATATCACTTTGCTTGTTAGCAAGCAACACAATGTCATCCGCATAAAATAAACCTGGAAGATGCTGCTCAACTGTTGTGCCGGCTTGTTTCTGGATGGAAAAAGCGCTCAGTCCCTTGTTGTGATATCAACTTATCCTCGCTCGTCATCCGAAGATGGATGGATGGATGGATGGATGGATGCTATGAGCGTCCCCCTTGAAACGGGGTGCTGGGTTGCGCCACCAAGCTCTTGTTATTATTTTGCCTAATGTCCTACCTTTATTTTTGAGAAACGCACAAATACAAAGAATTCCAGGCATCAACCTTTTAAAACCATTACTGGGAACTCTGTTTCTGTACGTCTCCGTTGTTTGTGGTCTCCCTGCTTTTCTGCCACCAAACCTTCAACTGCCTCTTACTAATCTCTACAGCGGACATGTTTACTTTGCCCGAACCCAAGGGCTTCAAGGAGATCGGAGGAGCCTAGACTTGCTGCTGGGTACATTTCTTGACATTCCAATAAAACATGTTCCACCATTTCTCCAGCTTTACCACAGCAAGCACACGCGGCTTCGTCCTTTGTGTACTTCACTTTATAACTGCGCGTTCTAAGGCATCCTGATCTCGCTTCGAAAAGGAAGGAGCTTCCCTTTGAGTTTTCATAAATTGTTTCTTTCCTGATTTCCTTTTTTCCTTTGAGGTAGTTAGTCATAGCAGGTTTCTTTTCCATTGCCGCCACCCATAACCTTGTCTCAGCCTCTCTCACTTTGCGTTTGACGTTCTTTGTTGCCGTGTTGCTGACCATACCGGTCACATATTTGCTGGTAAGCTTCCTAGTTCTTTTCCTCCACTGTGAGTCAATGTTTTGCCTGTACAAATACCTAAACACTCTTGCACCCCATCTACTTTCTTCCATTTTCCACAGTCGTTCTTCAAAATCAATTTTACTCTGAGCCTCCCTTGCTTCAAAATTTGTCCAGCCCATATCGGATGGATGGATGGATGGATGGATGGATGAGGCTGAACCCTTTAAATCGGGCGGTGGCATACACCACCTAGCCATGACTATTAACATATTTTGTACTTTGTGGCGGGTGAAATTTCACCCCTGCCTTGATTTTATCCACCAATCAGGTAACCTCCATTTGGTTATTTCTACCCGCTTAAAGTCTATTTTGCCTTCACTGTCCCTAAACCCCAATGCTTTGAAAAAATCAGCCCCGTTGCTTTGCACTGTAGGGTTAAGGGGGGACGCGGCTTTCGCATCGCGAAAAATGGCTAAAAAATCGATTTTTTGAAAATCACATTTTCAGTTTCTGTAACTCTTATTCTATCTGATTCCGAAATATAATCACTGAAAACCAAGTAGAAGTGCTCTAAAAAAATTGTTGTATCAGCCAAAGTGCCGAAAAATTGCGCGGAAATCGCGAAAAAACGGCGTTTTTCAAGCCACGATATCTTCGGAACGGCGCAGCCGAGCGCCGCCATCTTGGTCTCGTTGGAAAGCGCATTTCTCCGTCTTCAAATCTGCCGCTTCAGCTATCTCCTCCATACAGAAACAAGCACACAAAAAGCAAATGATTGAAGGTCGTGCCGGAGCCACCGATTGGCCGCGCCCGCCACGTGACTCCAGCGCGGTTCGCCATTGGTCCGGTGCTCGCTCCGTGATGGCGTCGTCTGCTCCGCTTGTTGCGGTGTCCTCGCGAGCTCCGGACAGTTTCCGTAATTTCGACGAGTGTTAAAGCGGGCGCAACATGGACATAGCAGTAGTGTGGCCGATCCCGCTTTTTGTGGATGTCTCAGATCCGCGGCTAAGCATTCCGAGCATCGGTGACGCGGACTTCGCGACCGAACTTCGGGCACGGAATGCTCGGACACGCGGCTAAGCCTCTCGCGCGTAGGCGTCTCCGACTCGGTGATGAAGCACATCGCGCGCGGACTTCTCGGATCCTTGCCTAAGCATTTCGTGCGTTGCCGCCTCCGACTGCGCGACTAAGCAAATCGAGCGTCGACTCCTCGAGCCCGCGGCTACGCATTTCGCGCGTCGGCACATCGCTCAACAAGTGTCGACTCCTCGGACCCGCGGCTACGCACTTCGCGCGTCGGCACCGCGAGCGTCGACTCCTCGAGGCCGCGGCTAGGCATTTCGCGCGTCGGCACCTCGGACTGTGCGACTAAGCTAATCGAGGATCGACTCCTCGAGCCCGCGGCTAGGCAATTCGCGCGTCGGCACATCGCTCATCGAGTGTCGACTCGGACCCGCGACTAGGCACTTCGCGCGTCGGCACCTCAAGCGTCGACTCCTCGAGCCCGCAGCTAGGCATTTCGCGTGTCGGCACATCATGGAGTGTCGACACCTCGAGTGTCTATATCGGACCCGCGGCTAGGCATTTCGCGCGTCGGCACCTCGGACTGCGCGATTGAGCTTACCGAGCGTTTGGATCCGCGGCCAGGCATTTCGCGCATCGGCCCCTCGGACTGCGCGACTAAGCTCGTCGAGCGTCTATTCCGCGGACCCGCGACCAGGCATTTCGAACATCGGCACCTCGGATCGACCCGCGACTTAGCACATCGCGCGCCGACTCTGTTATCGTAATGCCACGATATCTAGTAATAATACCTATCATACCACCCCTTCATAAAGAGAACCTCATCATGAGCTCTGTTCACTAGGCCACTTGGGCTGGCACAGACCTGGCTGTAGAAGTGAGGCATGATACAAAAGTACAGGCTGGAAAGCACCTAGCAGCTGCATTGCTGCCTATCTATCAGTGGCTCTCCTAACCTCCATTGTCAATGGAAGATGATTCAGAAGGCTGCTGAGAGCCTTCATTCAGTAACATGGTCGATTCTACCAAAAGAAAACAATGCATCACTGACTGCACTATAGGCTGCTATCAATGAGGCAGTCTGCAGATACAACGCTAGAAATACTGTATATTTATGCCCACCTAGTTCTGCACCTCACTTGGTTTGAAACCCAGGCACCATGCTCTTTGTAGAGCAGCAGTAAAGAATGCCATACAAACATGAAAAAGGCAGAACGAAGGCTCAGCAGACCAGAGGCCACATGTCCAAGAAGCCCCACGTCACAAAATACATCAAAGATTACAACTTTGGTGCGTTTTAGAGAACTGAAGAGAAGGTGCAACTTTGAGAGCCGTTTTCTCAAAACTGTTTTTTCGCCTTTCTGCTCAGTTTCTGGAGCTGATTTCTTCGTTACCGTTTAGCCTATTTTGATTCTGTTTTTTTTTTTTTTTTTTTTTGTCATGTTCCTTGGACTACAGTGCAGGTCGAGACAGTCTCGCATTTTTATCTTGACATTTTATAAATTTATGGCGTGGCTATTCGTTCACCCCGAAAGTGTGCTTGGTGCGAAGGTAACTTGAAAAATGGCTATCTAAAAAATTTGTGTTGCGAAAAAAAAAAAAGTAAGACTGTCACGACCTTCAGCACGCATTGAGCTATGCAGTCAATACTCAACGAGCCTTCCATCATGTTTTTTAAGCTCCCCAGGCACTCCAGAAAGTTCAAGAGAGAAAAATTCTGCTCAATAAAATGTTGTCAAGGTATCACTCTGAAACTTATATGGAAGTATCAGGGAGACATTCTAAACATTTGTGCCAATTTTCATCAAAATCCATGAAGAAATCAGGAAGTTGATTTTCAAAGCCACGTCCCCCCTTAAGGCCTTTACAGAAAAGTATGAGGTGTTCAGCCGTTTCCTTTTCTTCTCCGCACGCACAGCACAACGTGTCTATACCTTGGTACTTGACTTGGTACATCTTAGTCCGCAATACTCCCGTCCTGGCTTCAAACAACAAAGAGCTTCCCCTAGAATTATCATAAATATTTTCCTTGGCAATTTCTTGCTTGAAAGTTCTGTATGTTCCCAGTGCTGATTTCTTCTGCATCCCTGTTTTCCACAGACCCCTCTCTGTTTCTTTAACCTTTTTCTTAACTGCTGTTTCCTGGTTTGCACCCTTCCTGCAGTCCAAATATTTGATTGACAATTTTCTGGTCAGCTTCCTCCATTTTGTGTCAACATTCTTCATGTACAAATAACTGAAAACTCTCCTTGCCCACCGCTTTTCTGCCATTTCTCTCAATCGCTCCTCAAATTCTGTCTTGCTGCTGGCTTCTCTGCCCTCGAATGACGTCCATTCCATGTCACCCTGTACCCCCTGATTTGGTGCATTTCCGTGTGCTCCCAGAGCCAGTCTACCTACCCCTCACTGCTTAACTTCCAACCTTGGTCGAACCTCTGATCTCATGCCCAGGACCGCATTGCCGAAAGTCAAACTAGGGACCATCACCCCTTTCCAAATCCCTCTCACCACTTCGTACCTATTGTAATTCCACAGTGCCCTATTTTTCATTACAGCTGCATTTCTGCTATTTAGCCATTACATATTTTTCATGTTCCGTTAGGTACTCAGCCCCATTGTTTATCCACACTCCAAGATATTTGTACTTATCCACCACCTCCAGCGTAACCTCCTGTATCCTATGCTCGCTGCCCTGATTATCATGAAAAATCATGACTGACGATTTTTCTTTACTAAACTTCAAACCTAATAATCTAATAATAATAATAATAATAATAATAATCTTTATTTGCACTTGAAAAAGAAAGAGAGAGAGAGGGGGGGTAGAGGAGTAAAGAGAAAGAGCGGGATCACCCTGAGTGGCGTGCTAGGCGCGGCAGATAGGTACAAACCCGTATACGCGGAGCGCCTGCCAGCCATCCACCCAGGGGATGGGGGAGGAGGATGAAAACACTGTGGAGGATGGTAGACAAAAGGCAGTTAATTGACCAGCTAATTCATGAACTAAGCCCGGTCACGGAGGCTTCTTGCCACTGTTCTGCACAGCTCCCTAGATGACGCACGGTCCGAAGGGAGGGGTGTTCGCACATGTCGTGGGGCAGAAAGTCCCGCACTGCAGCCGGAATGAGTGAATTCAGGGGCCGTATTCTGAAACGTTCGCCTAGGCGAAATCAGCATGCGCGCTGATTGGCTGGTTGAGCAAATTGAATGACGTCGGGCTCAACCACCCAATCAGCTCATCCAATTTTGCTAAAACAGCCAATCGGCGCACGCCTGAAAGCGAAAAAAAAGAAATTTCGCCTAGGCGAACGTTTCAGAATACGGCCCCTGGTGGCGGACTGTTCTCGCATACAATGGTTCGGGCTGACCCGTTCGCTTGCTCTAGCGGACGACTGAGCTGATGTAGGAGTCGTCAAGGGATCCATCGAGGCAGCGGCAGAGAAAGCCTATCCGGGCGACAGTGCGCCGCTGCTGGAGCGTCTGCCATCCAAGGCGTTGCAATCTCCCTCTTTACCACAGATGTCCATTAACCTCCGCAAGTCTTCCTTACTGTCAGTATAGTACTGTCAGCCATAAGTGCAATGTCATCCGCGTACATCAGTCCTGGTAATGACTGTTTAATCCATTCTCCTTGCTTGAAAAAGGAAAGGTGGAAGCCAAGTCCGCTCCTCTCTAATTTTTTCTCTAATCCTTCTAAATGCAGCATGAACAGAGGTGACAGAAGGCACCCCTGCCTAAGCCCCTGCTTTATCTCTATAGGCCCAGATACCTTGTTTTCCCATTTTATAAGCACTTTGTTACTTTTATAGATATCTTTTAAAAGATTGCTCACTCCATCATCCACATCTTTTTTTTTTTTTTGATAATGTGGCTTTGCCCTTTGTAACGGGGAGCACCCTGTTTGAGCAGCGCCATCTGTCGGGTCCCCCAGTGAGTTCCATGCGCTTCCGCTTCTTATTTTCGTACCACTAGAGTGTACTAGATTGCCGAAACGTCGGGCTAGTAAATTTCCTTATTTGGTTGGAGTCAATCTCTAAGTCTTAATCAATTTTCCCAACAAGACAGGTAATTCTGTCGAAATGTTTAGCTTCAAGATTGGGGTACCCAACGCAGGCTCCCCGCTGAGGCTTTTTTTATGGAAAAGTTGGTGGCGCTACCGTCGCTTTCTCCCGAATGAGCGGCCCCGCTACCGGCCGGACGCTTGTCGCGTCGGAGACCCTACCGCAGCTGCATGGAGCTTTGACAGGCGGATACTCGGTGGCGCTAACACTCAGATTATTCCCCACCAATCTATTGTAAATAAAATGGAAAAATAGTGGCGGAAAGACCGCAAACGACACTATAACGACGGTGCGTCGAGCAGACGACAGCTACTCAGCCAATGAACGCTGCCGAAACAGCCGGCGCCAACGTTTATTGGCCGGAGATTCAGAATAAGGCGATGGCAGCGCCGCCACATTTTCCGCGTTTTTTGCTTCACCCTCGCGAGGCGTCCGCTGGACCCACTCTCCTATTCTAGTATCACTGTGGAAGGTACAGTTTCCCTTCTTTAAAGTTGGTTCTTAGCGCGTCTGTCACTTGCGTTTAAAATCTCAACAGTGCCCCGTAAGTTGCTGTGTCGCTGTCAAGCTGTTATGAGTTTCCAAAGTAGGAAGAAGTGCTCGCGCGGTTTTCGACTGACACCTTCTAGATTTCCAGGTTTTTGTAACACTGTTTAATTTATTGTGCCCATAGAATAGTTCGTGCAGAGTACTTCCCTTATACACAGGCATCCGAAGCGCAGCGCTTGGATAAAAGATAAGGAATAATGGAACATCATTTTCAATGCGTGATGGTCCGCGGGTGGCGACTTTACAATTGCTAGTAGGTAGAGCTGGGCCCCAGCTGTACCTACTAGCAATTGTAAAGTCGCAGCCAGGGGCCGGAAATTCGCTCGGTCCCATGCCGATACGTCCCGTACAGCTGGGGCGTGGCACTGCGGGTCACGTGACTTCCGCTTAACACGTGTTGTCATGGCAATCGTGGAGCTCCTAGGTGCCTACGGACATAATCGCTTAGGGACTTTTGAGTCACTGGTCTGCGCGGCGACATTACAGCCACCGAGCGCAGCCAGGGGCCGGAAATTCCCTATACCTCCCATGGGACGCTCGGGGCTTGGTCCCATGCCGATACTAAAACCCCTTGATAATTTGAAAGTAGCGACACTCTCCTCCCTGCCGCGCTTTCCTTCTCGATTCTCCTCGCCCGCCGGCTGCGCGCGCTGCGCACGGCACGCTATTGCTCCTTGGCTCCCGCGGACGGGACGCAGAATTCGATGGAGGCGCGTGATTTTGGACCAGTTGCGCACCCCAGTGGCGTAGAAAATTTTGAAAAATGGTGACAACAGCATGGAGAATGCTGAAGGCAACGTTTATGAGGAGATTAGTTTTATCTTAAAGCCGTATGAATGACACACACTGATGTAAAAGGAGCTTTGAGGCGAGTTCTATACTCCAGTTATTTTTTCTGCCACATGATACGCTGCTTTACTAAATTTGTGCATCTGATTTAGTATTGCTTGTGGCAAATCGCTCTGTGTTTGGCAGTTTTTTCTTGCATGTGCGCGCATGTGCACCGCAGGTATTATATTTAGCGTGCCTTCTTGTAATGAATTACTGTCGAGTGCATCGTCCGTCCATGTGTTTGTCTCAATGTCAAAGTAGCTTTTGCGCTGTGGTTTCTGCATTGAATAAGGCGGTTGCGCAATTTCAGTGCGATGAAGCGGTGCTGGCAACCACTCATCGTCCACAATAACAGAAGCTGAGGAAAAGTATTTACAGATTATATACTTTAGGCGTCGGTGTCAATGAAGCTTAAAAAATACTCGGTATACCTATGTGAGAAGGCATTATATATTTTTAGGCAAAAGAAACGCCTCTGGATAAGGTATTTTGATAGTTCACACTGACGTATCGTTAAATTTTGTAGTAGGATAGTTAAAATTGTGATTTTGATTAGCGCGGATCAATTGTGATTTATTGCCGACGCATAGTAGATTGCGGGCAAGCATGCGGTGGCGACAGGCTCTGCATAAAGGATCATAGTGTCGTTGGCTGCGTCGTTAAGCGACCGACATCACTATTGCTGAAATTATTAGAGGCGGGACAAGGAGCAAGCAGCAGCAATCACTTACTACTGTCAGTTCGAGGTTCATGCCGCTGTCGAGGGGGCTTCCTGTGCTTCACGACAGGTCGGTGGGAGAAAATTGTTGGAACTGCGTTGGGCATCAGCTTTTTTTTTTTTTCCAAGCTCTTGTAATATGCCCGGCTCAAATTGGTCTTCAGTGAAATGTAGCTAGAACATTTATCGAAGAGTTAATCACTCAGGCAGGATGAATAAAACGTTCTTTCTACAATTACAAGTGGCTAATACGCTGCAGTGCTTAACATTATTGCCTACATAATATTCCCTGCATTGCTACATCATAACCATAATCATTATTTATTGCTCAACCTTCGTAATCAAAGCGCACTGATACAATGACATCGGCTCGTGTTACATGGATGGAAAAGGTTTACCAACAGAACAAAACCGAAGGTCATTGTAACGCATTTGCTATTAAAGCAAAGATTCCCGGCCTCCGCCTAGAAGTCAACAGCAAGGATGCCTCCTGCACATTGCCTGTATCCGTGAAAAAACCAAATAATAATCGTCAACCACTCATGCGTGCATGGCAGCCCAGTTCAAAGCGAATTCAAGAACTGAAAAAGATTACCAGGTGTCCTTAGCTATCGCCTAAGAGACGCGAATGTGAGTCTTGTAAAATCTACTGTAATTCACCTCAATCCACACTAATCCCACTTCACGCACATTATTTGACCTTAATCCACTCTAATCCTCCTTAATAGACCTTAATCCACCTCAGTGCACCGTAATCCTCCTTAATCCACCTTATTCGGCCTTACTCCACCCTAATCCTTCTTAATACACTTTAATCGACCTTAAGCCATCTTAATCCTCCTTCATGCATGTTAATCGACGTTAATCCACCCTAATCCTCCTCATTACATCTTGATCCACCTTAAACCACCCTAATCTAACTTAATCTTCCTTAATCGACCCTAGCCCTCTTTAATTACCCTTAATCCACCTTAATCCAATCATGAATCAGTCATGAGATTACTTTGCTAATCATTAATAATCTATTATACACGGCTGGACATGATTTGGCTCGCTTCTAGTCTTCATTAGGTCACGTTACTTTCTGTACCTCAAACGCTCACCTTGAAACATATCCAACTAAGGGTCTCGCCTTAAAATGTGGACTAGCTGGCGCTCATCACCTGCAATACCACGAGTATACTTCCCACTAATTTTTTTTCAGGCCCTGCATTCATTGTATTTAAGTGACTGACACACACATCGAAGCTGTAAATAGCTCCTGTACAAGCTGCTATTCCGATTTTCAGTAAAACAGGCAACGGATCCTAACAATCACGAAAAGTACGATCGAGAGGCTGTATCTTCGGGTATATTTGTTCAGTGGAAAGCAGAATCTGTAATGCTGCATTTCCGATTGAATACCAGTTGACGACGTGCGAGGTGATGGAGTCCCAGCAGAATATTCAGCATTCTGAGGAGAACCCCATTTTTATGCAACGTACAAATTGCCGCAACAAAAACGCTAATGAGCAGGCCGGAAGAAGTGAAAAAAAAATGCAGTATTAGGTGATGCTTTGATAGGAGCAATAAGAAAGGCGCCTTACCTCGCAAACAATACAGTTCCTTGTCGGAACAAAGTTCTTTCGGCCAATGTTGTGCAGCCACTGCTTCTTGTGCAAGCCATCACGCGTTCCTTGCGGTATCGTAAAAACTGCATAATCATCATCACGCTTCTTGCTGCAGTTATATGCGCAGCAGCACGGCATAGCGCTAGCAGACAGTGCACGAAACAGCGTGCATTATTAGCGTACGACGTTCTCTATACGCCGAGCCAACCGAGCTAAGGCGCAAAATGGCGCGAACGAAAAGGCAAAGCGCAAGCTCCGCTCGTCTCTAAGGGTAACGGCAGGGAGACCAATCATCGTGCAGGAAAACGGGCGCAAGACCGTCTGCCGCGAAGGGGACTCGCGAGGGGTGAGAAGGTTGCGCGCCGGCGGCAGAGTACAAAGAGTGGCGGTACTTTAGAATTATCAAGGGGCTTTAGCCGATACGCGGCGGCAGCGCCGCTTCCACAACTGACGGCTGCCGGATATCCTACTGGAAATAATTCACAAACAAAACAATGCCTCCATGACGTCACTGATGAGGTCAGAAGGTAGAGGGAGAGGGCGCGCAGACGGGAGAGGGAGGCTTGCCGCTTTTTCCGCTTAAGCCCTCCTTTCCCACTTCGCATGCAAGCGGACTGTGATCGTGCTCGCTTGCAGGTCCGCTGGCAGATCCGCGACATTAGACAGTTTTAGCAGAGCGTTCACGGCCCGCTCCGCTCAGACCGTCGTGTCCTAACGATTCGCGCAGAGCCGCTCAGCGGAACGCAAGCGGGAACGCTAATGCGCGTGCGCACAACGCTTATATCGGCAGCGGAACGAAGAACGCTGCCCACGGTCCGCTACGAAGCTATTTGAGCGGAGCGTTAGGCTGCGTCTACTGGTTGATTTGTCGTTTTAAGAAAAAATAAATAGTACAATCAGTCATCGCTTCACCTCATCGCTAGCTGAAGACTAAGTATCGGCGCTCTCTTGTCGTTATTATTGAGATCGGTTGTTTTGTTTTGACGCTGTTAGGCCTGAGACGCCACCGAGAGCCGAGAAAGTGTTTGAAGTTTTGCCCAACAGATGGCGCCACGGCACCTTACGCTGGCGGCATGGGACGGAGTTCCACTGGGGATGCAAGGGACGGATTTTCACTGGGGATGATAACATATTTTAGCTAGGTCTAGATAAAACATTGACCTTTTGATAAAATTGAGATTTCTTTACGCGCGCACGATAACATTTATTCGCACAACAATGTAAATCCGTCGCTACTCTTTTTCGCGATGTCGCGTTCATGCGGTTGCTCCACGCCGCGACACGACAGCGCGACAGGGTGTGCCTGTCGCGTCGCTTGTCGCTGTCGCTTGAATATCGCGTGCATGCGGTTGGGCCTTTACAGCCACGCTGAGCGCGCGTGGCTGGCGTCTCTGGGAGACGCGCTTGTCAAACAAGCCAAATCAACGCAGTTCCTGCAGCCAACGGTGTGCGTGAAATGTTAGCGGAGCGGAGCGTAAGCAACGCTCTGCTAAAACTGTCTATTGGCCAAATCGCGGCCGGAGCAGAACCCGCTGAAGTGTGTCGTGTATTAGGAAGCGCTTTTGTCCTACCAGGTTTACCTTGCAAGCTGCTATTCATTTTCTAAACCACTGGGACATTGCTCGTACGCACCAGTGCCAAGCAATTATAATGAAGAATATTTATATAGCGAGCCGTTGTTAATTACCAATATTCGCGGTTAATATATTGCATTTCGTCATTTCGTGAAAGTATTCGCTTTGAAAGTCCTAACTTGCGGTTACGTTTAGGCCTACACTTCAACTAGTCCACAGTTATAGTGGAGTAGCATGATGAAAATAACTTCCTGGAACCATCAATCATTAATTTCGTTCGTGTGTTGTGAAGTGGATCAACTAAAACTAGCCGCTTTCTCGGCCAGAAATCTGAAATCCGGTTGAAGTGTCCATATAATTGCTATCGCAATAATAAAGTGAAATACTTGTGCTTACCCGTGGTCATTAGGGAAACCTGAAAAACTTCGCAGAACTGAAATTCCCGGTGTTCGAAAACCACAGTGCCGCGCAACACATGTGACGCCCCGATTTAGCCATCTTCGTCTAATGCTTGGTCGACCTGGTTTCCTGCGTCTTCCGTTGGTTGCACACCTGATCAAGCGTCTCCCTTATCTTTCCCATCTTCACACTTGGGACGACAACCGAAGCAGACGACCAAGTGCGATATGACTTGTGATATCGCTGAGCGAGTGGCAAGGGTCAGCGGAGGCAAGCTCGACGGACGCACGATGGCGACCACTTCCCGCGCTTCGCCCGATTTAAAATTCACAAAAAGAAAAATAAGAAAAAATAACTTAGGATGTCTGGAAATCGCTAGGAGCGCGCATATGCCTTGAAACCTAAAGCCCCTATATATAGGGGCTTTATTGAAACCGAAACTAGCTTTACTTTCTGGGGGTTGGCGCAGCTCCGTGTGTAGGGAGCGAATCGTTTAGGGCGCGTTGAATGTCTGGCGGTGTCTTGGCCACGCGGGCCGTGCTTTATTATTGTAGCGTTTGTTCTAGCGGCGGAAATCCTTGCAGTAGTGGTGGTGTGACATGACGGCTTTTGATCTCGGTGAACTGTGGTGGTATAAACAAGCGGATACTGCTCGCGTTTGTACCCCGGTGCCGCGGCGGAAGCCGCGGTGCTGGGCGCCGACGCGAAACGGCGGACGTTGGGGTTCCGCAACATCCCAAATAAAAAAATACTGCTCCAGTCAGGTAGACTGCTCCCTCCCTGATAGTGAGATTATATTTGGATCTCGCGCTTGCGAGAGAGAAACGATGGTATATTCCTAAAAATGTCGCAGTTTCGCCCGAAAGGCGGAGCATCAATTGCGATAGCAAATTAGTAGAGAGCTATTCGGAGTAGGGATAGTAGTTTTATCGGCTGCATAAACTTGGACACATTCGCTTACTAACTGAATTAACAAGCGTGGTGTCAGCGCGCACAAGCAAACATGAATATATCACACTGAATGACTGCAGACAACGACTGTTAAAACGCTGGCAGCAAGCGCAGCCGCCGCAGAGGGCGAAGGTCCGTGCGGTCTATCGCTTCAACGGAAACTGAGCGGCGAATGCACAGCGCATACAAAGGTCAGAGCCCTGTGGAGATAACAGACGGTGCGGGCGACCGCCACAGCCGCGGGAAAAGTACGAGCACAGTTGTTGGCAGAGTAGAAGCTGCGCCCGGGCCCCCCTCCCTCCCGCGCTGCCTTCCCGCTTTCTTGCTTTCGCGTGGGAGATTGAGTGTCAAGTTCCCTTACGCCCGGTTGCAAGATACGCCTTTGGTGCCGGAGCACAGCGTCGCCCCACTTCCCTCCCTCCCATACCCCCACGGCCTTTCGCGCGACGGTCGCGTTTGCTTTCCGCCGTGCATTCGCTCTCCGTGATAGCGCGCGTCCCCCGCGTGCTTTCGCTCGCGCATACGGCGCGCGGCGACGATTTTATCGCATTTGGACTTTATACGGAACCTCACGGCGACGACGACGCCGACGGCAGAAATCCGGTTGAAGTGTCCATATAATTGCTATCGCAATAAAAACGCATCACTGTTTTGATGATCGAAATATAATCTCACTATCAGGGAGGGAGCAGTCTACCTGACTGGAGCAGTATTTTTTTTTGTTTGGGGTGTTGCTACACTGCGCTCCGCAACACCCCAACGTCCGCCGCGACACCAGGGTACAAACGCAAGCAGTATCCGCTTGTTTACACCACCACAGTTCACCGAGATCAAAAGTCCCATGTCACACTACCACTACTGCAAGGATTTCCGCCACTAGAACAAACGCTACAACAATAAAGCGCGGCCCGCGTGGCCCAGTGTTGTGCCGGGCCTACGTGCCTATCATCGAGGCGACGGGAGCTCCCACCTTTGCGCAACAAAATCAAGAATTCGACGCGCGGGGCGACTTCAAGAAGCACCCATCTTTGCCGCGACGAAACAATTACACGCGGGTCATTTCAAGCGGCACCAGGCTTTCCCCCGTGGAAAGAAGAATACAACGCGGATAACGTCAGCAACCGTCCCGTCTGGGTCCTGTCGACGAGGAGTTTCCGCCAGCGTTGCCATCTGGTGAAACTCGTCACAAGATTTCGGAAATCTGGTGAAAATCTGGAGCTTTTGGTGGCCAGGCAAGCAAACTTCTACACCAGACATCATCTGGTGAAATCTGGGGAAAACCACTCTACCGAAATACTGCCCACCGTCGCTGCTCATCCAAACGTTTACCACTAGGGAGCGCCTATGGCCGCCCGATCGTAAGGCTGATAAGCTACCGCTAGGGCATAGTCAGAGTGCAGAGTCAACGCATCCGTTGGCAGAGTCAACCAAGAGCTTCTATTTGCAACGCATGTCTAGTTATGAGGAGCTTCACTAGACGGCGCCAGCTGTTCAAGTGAAGTGAGTGAAGGAAAAGCGTCTTCCCTCCAATCAAGCCATTTTTCAGGGCATGAGTGGACTTCACCCTTCGCGAGTTTTGTCTCAAACTGCACGACATTCTGTTTTGCAACTTCCACTTCAACATCTGATTGAAGAAAACCTGGACGTTATTGAAATACAATACAGGAGAATTGTTATGCATCTTGAGGAGGCCGTCTTCGAAGGCAAACTTCCAGAGGATTCTGCAACATTCTGGGCAGGGATTTTCAAGTTTGAAAATGCCATGGGTGAAAAGCCCTACAAGGAACTTGCATTGTATTCGCTGGCATTCCTTTCGTGCCCAGTGTCAAATGCAGTGGTGGACCGTGTCTTCAGTCAGGTCACTTGTGTGAAGACAAAGTACAGAAACAAGATGTCACTGAAAACTTTGGGTTCCATTGTACGAATTCGCACAGCGTGTGCCTCCAGAGACGGCTGTTGCGTGAAGTTTGCTATCACAGACGATATGCTAAGCAGGTTTCGTTCAGACATCTACGATGCTCCAAGTGATGATTAAAGGCTCCTCATCATGACTAAATTTGTAAATAATAAAGTGAGTACTTGACGAATGTTAATTTTGTAGTGCAGAGTTCGACGCGCCCACTTTACGCGCACATTTCTTGCGAATAAACAAACACTCGCTAAAGTTGCAACAAAAAAATAAAAAAAAACTTTCGCGAGTGTTTGTTTATTCACAAGAAATGATGATTTTTAGTAATTTCTCGGCAATTTTAGTTTCTGGTGAAATCTGGGGAAATTTTAGCGAGTTTCTGGTGTCGTCCCTACTGTCCAATCTGGCAACGCTGGTTGCCGCCAAGGGGATTTAAGGAAGAACCGGCCCATTGTTAAGCCAGAGAGTCGCCACCGGCCGCCCCGTCGGTCTGGTGCGCTCTGACTGCTTTTACCAGGTATCACCAGCTAATGGCAGCTATTACCAGCTATATCTGTACATATTGTATAAAGCTTTCGTCTCCTCTTCGTCTGCTCCAAGACTCCGTCTCTCGTCCCCGACACCGAGTCACAATACCAGACACCGCCAGACATTCAACGCGCACTAAACGATTCGCTCCCTACGCACGTAGGAGCTGCGCTCGGCAAGGTCGCTGCGCCCGGTCCCGGAGATAAGAGAGTCGCGCTCAGCGGAGACCAGTGCCTCAAAAGTCCCTCAGCGATTATGCCCCTAGCACCTAGGAGCTCCACGATTGCCGCGACAACACGTGTTAAGCGGAAGTCACGTGAGGTGGTGCCACCGTGCTGGCACGTGCGGCACGGACCATCGCGTGACATTCGCCAGTGGGTCGTGTATAGCACAAAGGACGCTATTTTGCCTGTGCATTCTGGTCGCCATTTTCTGGCGAGCAGTATTTTTTTCGTTCGCACATTGGAGTCACCACTGGTCTGGGCGTTATATGCGGCGGCTTGGCGCCTTGTAGAGCGGCCAGCATGTCTGAACGAGGAGATGAACTGGAGACAGCGAAGGCTGTCATCCGAGCTCTGCTTATTGCCGTTAAGCGACAGCTGACGGTGAGGAGTTTGCTGTTAGCATTTAAGGATAGCGAGGGCCACGAGTTGCCATACACAAGGTTTGGCTTTGGGGACCCATTAAGCTTTCTTCGTAGTATCCCTGACACTGTACAATTGTCGCAAATAGGCAGTGTCACCTACGTCAGTGCGATTGTGACAGAAGAGGTCGAGCATCTCCAGAGTCTGGTCAGAGGTCAAAAGGAATCATATTGTAGGCCTTTACGCTGTCCGTCGAAGTACAGTGTGGCGCTGGAGCAGTTGAAGACCAACTTGCGCGTACTTCTGGCCGACCACATTACGAATGGTATCAACGCCCACGAGCTTCAGGATCGTTACACCAAGAGATTTGGCCACCACATCAACTACGCATTCTTGGGCTACAGCACATTCGAAGAGTTCCTCATCGACATGCCTGACGTCATGTGCCCTGTACGCAACTCGACCGGGGCTGTGAAGGTGTTTCTCAGCAAGAGAAGCAGTAAGTGTTCATATTTTGTTTCCGTGATAGTCATAGTAGAGATCTTTGTTAGTTTACTTTGGGCAAGCTCAGGCTCACGGCACCGCGTTGCCTTGCGTTAAGACTATTTTACGAAAGCGTTTAGGTGCCGCCGTCTTGAGCTGTAAACGCTACTGATTTCTGTTTTTAACAACGAAGTGTACGTTAGTACAGTCGATTCTCAAGCATGAAAATATTTGTATAAATGCGGTCAGCGTTTTATGACCATGGTACGTGACTTCACTTCTCATAAAACTTAGAAATTCCACTTAGAAAGCCCAAGATGGCCGCGCCCATCTTGGGCTTACGGACCACCTGAGCGCGTGTAAACTGCTTCTGCAACGTTCCGGTGCATCAGCAGCCATCGAGAGCAGCGCTAGGATGAAAATGTATCCTCTTGTTGATAGCCGGCGTGTTAGTTTTCTTGCTCGGCACCAGGCCTGTTTGTTTTCTCATTACCACGCAGCTAGTTCGCTCTTCGACAGCCGTGGCGACGCGCCATTGTCTCGACAGCAGTATCATTGGAACGGCTTTCAAGCGCGTGCCGCTGGGCTAGGCGCTTTGCATGAGAACGAGGCAAATAAATCAATTGAAAAACAAACATTTCTAGCCTCGCGCTGCGGCACCTGCCGGGGTAGCGCAAAGCTATTCAAATCTGTAGCCCTCCGTGATAGGTCAAAATGGCTTGGGTGACCTGTCGCCAGTGGCGCACCGACGGGGGGGGGGGGGGGGGGGGGGGGCGATTTGGGGGTTGTAACACCCCCCCCCTGAGGCCGACTTAACCCCCCCTTTTGTTTAACCACTTTTCTTTCCTTACGCATTTGAGTTCTGCAACTAAGATGTAAGACGCGCAATCGTCTGCACACTCGCAAAAAGCGCATTTTTTGACAATTTCCCGTGAAGAAATCGAAATTAGTGCTGTTTAGATGGTATTGGCAAACTGTCAACCCCCCCCCCCCTGGCAGAGATCCTGGGTGCGCTACTGCCTGTCGCAGAGGGATAATGACCAATTTGGAATAACAGATCCCGGCCCAGGTGTCGCAATGCGGCGGCGCACAAAGACAGTTTGTCATACAAAGAGAAGAGCACCATATCACGAGCTTGTGTATTCCGCAAACTGTACCCTTGTTTAGTTTTTTAACCCACTTATTGGCTATGGTAGATAAGTTCGGTAGAATTTCGCAAGGTGGAAGAAGTGTCACGAAAGGGAAAATTGTCATCCACCCAAATGTAGCATGAAGCTTCAAAGGTAAGGGTTTCTCGGAAAGAACGCTTTGCAGTTGAGGGAAAATTTGTCGTGCTGGGGCGGTATTCTGTAAGAGTCCATTTACTGGACTGTCCATTTCAGCTGTCGCTGATTGGCTGCTGCTTCACGAGCAGGAAGGAGACTGGCTGGCACCTTCCTGCTCGTGAAGCAGCAGCCAATGGTGACAGCCTAAGGTGGACAGTCCACTAAACGGACTCTTACAGAATACCGCCCCTGGTCTGGGATTCAAGCTACAAAGGAAACCCACAAAGGTTTCTCAGAAAGAAAGCATCGCCATTGAGGAAAAATTCATCCGTGTCCAGGATGCTGCCATAGTGAAAGTTAACTAGCGTAGGTCCGTAGTGGTTGTGGGCGCACACTCCACTTGCTTTACGCTCATAATACATAGCTTGTACATGGGACTTAAGAGACCTCAGCTGTGCCTGCCTGTCCAACCGCAGGCAACTTATGTGTCATCAGGTTGAACGTACCCGCAGCATGCAAAGCAACTGCTAAGAAGTGGCAGTTGTCACAACAAAATCCGTTGGAGCTTTTTTGCCTTAGTGTCTTCATGTCTTTCTGTAGCGTTGTTTGTACCTTTATGCATCAACTCTCGTGCAAGGGCAATGACAAAGATGTAACACATGCATCTTCTATGCTTTATGTCTACCTGTAGTTCTATTTGTGCTATCAGTTGTCAACTTGCCGGGCTTTAATTATTGTGCTGCCTTTGTTGCACTGAGGTGCGAGACAAAATGGAAACTATTGTCCCAAGAATACTGGACTGAGTGGCCGAAACCAAAAGGCCAAGACAAAGAACACTGCGACGCTAGAGTACGAAGTGGTTCAAAGGTGGGAACGAGCAGAAGTCTGATCAGAGAAGAATGAAAGCTTAATGCATCTTCATATACGCTTGCCGACATCATAGATCATATGGCACTGATAGCTGTACATTTTCCAGAAGACAGATGAAATGGGTTTGAAACCACATATACGTCATCCCCGCCTTGAAATAACTGCTACTGTATTTACTCAGTGTAATACCCGCAACCCCTACTTTTGAAGTCAAAGGGGGAAAAGGTTTCAACAAATATTGTATTTTCAATGCGTGGCATTTGGTGCCAATTGATACAATCACTAAAAGTTGCTGGAATATCTAACAGCATGGATGGCACTGAGGATGACCATCTTTTAGAGTGTGAAGATGAGCTAGTAAGATTTGTTGACGACTTGAGCGTCACAGAGAGCACAGAGAGGTGCTGAGTTTTGAATAAGTGTTAAACATGTCGGCAGTGTTTGTATTATTTTGTACATCATTCGTGATGTCCACGGCTTTAGCGGGTGATCGTATGCTTGACTCATGTAATAGCTACACCCTGCAAATATTATGAGAAAAAAAAAAAAAAAGTCTTACACGAGTACGTATGGTATCGGTAAAATTGGTTCTTGACCTCAAAACTTTTTTTTTTTCCTACAAACAAAATTTACTCTAAAATTTTTAGATCAAAGCTGAAAGGTTGGTGCAAATAATGAGCTATCTCACATATTTTTATCTGGAGGGCCTTAATGCTTAATTTAGGTCTGAACATCGTCAAACACCAACTTTTTTTTTTGCAAATTCGGAAGTAACTTTCTGGGAAAGTACCTAATTTGATTGTCTAACATTTTTGCATAAACCTTTAGCAACAGAAAAAAAATTGCAAAAAATATTGTGGTCGAAATGTTTCTGAAAAAAAAAATTATGAAGACACAATTTTTTGCTTTTTTTAGTAGATTAAATGCGGAAAATTCATAAATGTGTTCGCCCATGACAACCCATGAAAGAACCTGCCAGAAGAATATTTTGAAATGATATTTGTCATCGTACCTAGTTTCACTCTTGATTAAACAAGATTTACCTCCAGCTAACTTTTGTTTCATTGTGGAAATTTCAGAGTGCTTACATCAACAAAAAATTTTTTTCATGAAAAATTCTTTTGTTAAACTTTTTGTTCACACAATCGCCAACTAGCCCAATTTTCCCCAAGTTAATCGGCAACAGTCACATTTAGGGACAGTTGTTTCACGTGGAATGACTGTTTAAGCATCACTTTATGCTGAGACTTGTCTGTCTTGGAACTTTATTGTTGAACATTTGCGAGCCTTGTGATGGAAGCACTAAAATAGGTCTCCACAAATTGCACACCTGGACCAAAGGTTTGCATTCGGCACATGGAGAACTGCTTCGATGTACTGTACAAATAGGACTTGCAGAACATTCCATCCACTGCCTCAATTCAGTGGAATTTTGTAGCATACCATTCAGCAAAGAATTGAGGCAACGTAACTGCCTGCTGTTTCTGGACATACCGTAGCACACTGACAGCATTTCATTTCTTGTAGGAGTGTGTGAATAGCGATTGTTGAAGAACCAAATGCGAAATGAATAGTACTGAAAGCAAATCTTATATTGAATAATTTTCTAATAATTAACAGCCTTTTGTATCAGTGATTTAAGACACTGTTGACATCCTAGTATTCGCTACATTAGCAAGTTTTTGTTATTAGACTACACTATAAAGTATGCTTCATCACAAGCTCAAATGGAGAAATAATGAGGTTTCTGAGGCGCATGCGTGGTCGCGCATTGTCAGAAGGAAGTGATTCGATACAGGGGTTACGCAATTGATCAGCAACTTGACTGGAATGCGAGAGCATGTTACTCTTCATACCATTTCGTAGGAAAATCAACATACTGGAATACGAAATATAGTCTTGTGAGCCCATTATAATCTGTGTATACCTTCGAGACTAAAATGTAAATGTGCGCTGACTGCATCAATGGCATAGCAAGAAAATGCACATATTTCCTAGTTAAAATGGTCGCTGCAGATAGTACCACTACTGTTGTATCATATAGTGTTGCACTCGAGCGTTTTCAGAGTTAATGCCAAAAGAACAAAAAAAATTGCAGCATTGATAAATAGTATCAAACAATATCCATTGCTGAATGTCATATCTGAGCAAAATTTTAGTATGAATAATTACGGTAGAAACAGGGTTCCCCCTACAGTACTACAGTATGCAGCGGGGAAATGCCACCCACTGCTCCAATTTATCCGTCACCCCTTTGAGGTCAACTCGGTGATTTTGGTCAAAATGTCCAATTCTTTTTTGCTATCAAGTGTTTCTTTATTACTTAAAAAAAATTAGAAATGTGGAGCTAAGAAAAAAGCAATTTTCTAGTGTGCTGTTGACAAAAATCTGGCTTTGGGAGGTGCCATATAACATTGCAGATTGTGTGGCTTTGTGTTGATGCAATGCCACCATCTTAGTACCCTCGTAAAGCTGCTGTTTTAATACCCTCATAAAGAGGAGCGATTGAAGTTTCAGATAGCCACAACACCATACAAAAACAAAAGCAATAAGAGTAAGCTAAAAAGAGGAAAAACTAGCGTTTGGTTCGTTACTGCTGCTCCATGAAGCGCTCCGATTAGCTTGCATTGAATCGCTGGTGCACATTTTGCGCGCATTTTGACAGCAGCGAGCAGTGCATTTTACTGTCCCGGCAATGTTTGGCGATCGCAGTAGGCTGCATCGCTGGCTCGTGTTTTTTTTTTTTTTTTCATGTGTCCAAAATGCAAGAAACAGATTGCATATCAGTTCATATAAAAAAAAAAAGCTTAGGTATTTCCTTGTGTAAACCCCCCCCCCCCCCCCCTCTCTTCCGTCACAAGATGTCCACCCCTCAAAAAATTATTGTAAGAACTCTGGCTGAAAATGTCTAGCTCCCAGAGCAACGCAGCAGGCGCAGATAACTTCCCGTTTTTTATGTCCACTGTGGCAGGGCTGAAGTTTGCCTCAGTTTCACGATTGATCATGCAAAGCTGGCAATGTGAAGTATTCAAAAACTATATAAAAAAAAATGTTTCTCATTTGGAAATAGTCACTATTGGAATGAAGGACCGAATAGAATAGGAAAATATTTGATCTGGTATTTGATTGTTTCAGATATTTGCACACCAGTAATTTCTTGTATTCAAGGACAGAGGTTCCATCCAGTGGCGTACCAACTATTTCTTGAGTGTGTGTGTGTGGGGGGGGGGGGGGGCAAACATCACTCTTGCTTTCTCTCTCTCTCTCTCTCTCTCTCTCTCTCTATATATATATATATATATATATATATATATATATATATATATATACCGAATTACTAGTATAATAAGTGAATGGCTGGAAATGAGTGTCTGTAATTTTATATTTAACAGACATAGACCTAATTGTAAATCACACATGGTGCACAATGAGGGCCCGAGAAATGATTTGATTTTGCATTGATTTCTTGACACTGTATAACATCTTTATATGACACAGGGACAAAAGGCAGTGGGTGCCCAGGAGTCCCTGATCCCACCCAGTAGCAACAGTGCAGTGCGCATACAAAAAATGCACATTTGTTACGGACAATTTTGCTAATTAAACAAGAAGTTATACTTGGTGTTTAAGTCTATATACAGTACAAGTGCATCGCTAGTTAGGATAATAGTATTGTTGAGGTTATACACTAAGAAGTAGAATCAACATAAATAACTTTCAATATTCTCAAGAAAAAAATTACAGCAGATGTGTGCGAACTTGGAGAATTGCAACCAAATTTCTAGCGAAACTGTTTCGAGCAGTTCAATAAAAGTTTGTTTCCTGTAATTATATTGTATACTTTAAAAAGTTGTCAGGGTATGACTGTTCTGTTTGAAACCTTGCCCGCATGTAATACTTAGGAGCACTTGTTGGGAAATTTCAATAAGCCAGTAACTCGCCAACACACATGTGACTTTGCCAGAAGATTTACCATGGTGTCCTCCCTGCCTACCTCCACCCCACCCCACCAAATTTTCGCTAGATTTCAAATTGGTTGAGTTCACAGTTCTCCCAGGGCAGCGGGATAAATTCTGCTTTGTTCGTAAAACACCTTCATAAGGCTCCGGATCGCTTGCTTGCCTAGTTTACTGCAAATATCATAATTAGTCACCTATCTTTGAAGTTTACTTACATTGTGCCCATACCGCACCCTTTATTTTTGCCTAATATAAACGATGTGTTATGTTCAGTTCACCGAAGACATCGCTGAAACCAACTTAGGAATGCCTTACGACGCATGAAAAGTAGCGGGAAAAACAACGACTAAGTAATTATTTATAACGCTTATAATAGACCAGGAAGGTAAAAATTTTGTCGTACAATTTCACTTGCCATGACCCCCCTTCCCTTCCCAAGAAATAGAAATCTGTTGTATCCAACAGCTATGTTGGGACACTGGGAAGCATAGCTGAAAGTGGCCATATCACATGCTCTACTGTTTCATCCAACCTCATTTAACTTCGCAGAGAGATTTTTCATACTGTGCCCCCAATTTTTGCAAAATTTTGTCTTGGTGGCGTTTATAGTTCTGTCAGGGCAGTGGACTTAATTCTGCTCCGCTTGTTAGACAGGCTCATAACACACTAGAGTGCTTGCATACGTGATTTTTGCGAAAGCCCCAATCACCTATTTAACTTTTTTTTTCTCAAGTTCTCTGAGTCACAAACCATAAAGAAGCTGCTTCCTTTAGTTCAGTGAGGACACCAGCGAACCGAATATATCATGCATGAAAAAAGTAAAAAGAAAAATTGTAGGTTCAATAATTATTCGTAACGCTTCTAAATAAGCCAGAAATGTTAAAGCTTCGCAACAGATTGTACTTAAAATGCTGCCTATTCCATCAAAGTATGTAGTAAATTTTGAGAGCAAATCGAATAGTGCCAGAAATAAATCTAATGGAATGCTTTTTGAATAAAACGATGTTCATATCCTACTGTTCGCAATTTTTGAAAGTTTCTGTCACAACTTTGTTCATTGTTAAGCATTGCTTATAGAGTCCAAATGGAACTTTCATAACAAATAGGCAGATTGCAAAATTAAATGAGTGCAAAAATGACATGCACAAGACAGAACAACACAAGCGCTTGTGTTTTTCTGTCTTGTTCATGTACTTTTTTGCACTCTTCTAATTTTACTGCCATATAGACTTGTGTAAGGGCCACATTCGTGTAAGGGCCGCACTCGTGTAAGGGCCACACTCGTGTAAGGGCCGCACCCGTGTAAGGGTTGCACCCCCAACTTGGCAGCCCGAAATTTGGAAAAAAAGGTTCCCATGGAAAAGTAATCATGTTCAGTGCCTCGATGCCGCACGCGCTCACTGGTGAATTTTTTGTGCGCTGCGTACTTCCGTGTGCTGCTACAAGATGGCGAGAGCCGGGGTGTGCACAAGTAGCTGGCTGTGCTGGCACCCTTTTGACCAAAAGGTGCAGTTCCGTGTAAGGGCCGCACCTCATCAAAATTGGAAAATAGTGCGGCCCTTACACCAGTCCATATGATACATACCGTGAAGCAACTAGCCCAGCAGCAATCCTTGTTCAGCAGTTTGTATAATCTGCATTCTTCAGTGAGAGCAAATGATGTGGTTTGGTAAGAAAAGTCTGGTTCCTTGAGGATTGTATAGCACTCCACTGCATAAATTCTGACATTTTATGCTTACTGTAGCCACCGCGATGAAAGTTATCACACTTTTGCCCCAATCTTTTGTTTCATTGTGCACATTAGAGGATTTAAACTAATTGAAATCTATTACAAAAAATATTTGTATTTACAAATACCGACATTTGGATTCAAAATATTGAACAAAATAGGGCATCATTATATTCCTTTTTCCAAGTTTGAACCAAATAGTACACCATTCTATTCATTATTTGAAGTTTTTGAATATTCCACAAGGGGGGGGGCAGATGTTAAATTGAAAATATGTTGTTTGTACTAAGTGACTTTCATTGTGCAATGTTTTCTTTATTTACTTATGGTGGAGTGGCTTTCAAATATTATAAAAGGAACGATGGGTATTTCCTGTCAATAAGAATTCCTTGCCTTTATGCTGCCTGTAAATTTGTCTCGATTTAGGCTGAGCAGTTTATTTATTTGGCCACTCTCCCTGTGTTTCTATATGTTAGAGAATGCGAATGATAATGCTTTGAATATTATGGTGATAAGATAGCCACCGAGAAATGACGAGGCTGATTATGTATCTTAAGACAAACACTCTATTCAAACAGTGCTTTACAAGATGATGAGCGAGATGAAGGGCATAAAGACAATGGAAATAATGAAAGAGCACCAATACCTGAAGACCTGAACAAGGAGTGCAAGCAATCTCAGAAGGACGAAAAAGTTTCGCTGGGAGATTTCCCTCTGCATGTAGTGACAGTGGACGCAGATGCAGCACGATTCCTGGAGGTAACAGATAGTGGCTGCACACACAGACAGCACACACAGAAAGCATACTTGGTTGTCGTGGCGGAGTCGTTGGGATCCCTTTAATGGCACGCCCTGAAAATGTACACCTAGTGGAGAACACGGGAGCACTTATGACATCAGTCTTGAAGAACTACAGGTTGCAGTTCTCACACACTGGACACCATCTGCCTTGCTGTTTAATGTCTTCCACCTTTCTAGCAATACCTCGTGCACAATCTTGTATAAGCTGCTTCCCTAGTGATGGTTCGTGATATTGTTCCATAATCAGCGCGCCTCTCACCATTGTGTCATCCACTTTTTTTTTACCTGCACACATCTCATGCATCCCTCTTTAATTTCTTAAAATATTTTTTTGATGGGAAAACAAATCACACCGAAGTGTGTGATCAGTAGAGTAGCACAGAAAAAAAAATTACTATGCAAATCCCACGCACTGCTGAAATTGATGCTGTGCGAAGAATTTTGCAGCTGCTGGCTTTCTAGCTTTGTTTAGGGTTCTGCAAAGCATTACTAGTTCGATCTTGTTTCTGTAAGGTGAGCAATTCTGTGTGTGATGAGAGTGTATGTGTGACAGGCAGCAAAGGTTTGATCCCACCATAGGACACTTGAATTTTTTATTGAAGGGGCTCGAAATATTGCAACAGGAACCTACCTATTTACTTACCTACCACAAAGTGCCTGAGCCGAAGAATGCTTCACATTAAAGAATCATGCTGATACAAAGCACATCTTGGAATCTTTCTCAAGCAAAGCTTTTGTGAAGTGGTTACTCAAGTTCAAGTGGTTACTCAAGCTCATTTCGTTCGTGCGTTTTTGGCGTAAAGAAAACTGGTGCTTGTCCTCTTGCGCATCTGTGCTATACAATGCGGCACACACGGCGAGCATCTCGAAGAGCTATCATTGTGATAGCAATTATATGGACACTCTAGGCGAATTTCTGTCCTCGTCACCATGAGGTTCTGTATTAAGTCCATGGGCGATAAAATCGTCACCGTGCACTATACGCAGTATGTGCGAGTGAAAGCATGCGACGGTGAGCCGGCAATTGCGGCTCGTGCACAACGCTCCGGAGGGAGGGTGGGCAGGTGGAGGGGCCGCGCTTTACGGCAGTCACACGCTCCCACCGGGCCAGTGCTCCAGTGCAGCAGTGCCATCAGTGTTGGCACTGCTAAGCCTGATGTCACTGGATCAAACCCCGCCGTGGTGGCTGCATTTTGAGGGGGGTGAAATGCAAAAATGTTTGTACTGTGCATTGGGTGCACATTAAACAACCCCAGGTGGTCGAAAATAATCCGCAGCTCCTCACTACACTGTGGTTCATAATCAGATCGTGGTTTTGGCATGTAAAACCCAGAATTTGATTTCATTGTTTTAATTTATTTATTCACAATTTCTTGCAGTGCCAACAAGACATTATTACATTGTGCATATTGGAAATGACCAAAAAGCTAACAAACATTGCTTAGCATTAACATTATTGATGTAGCACTGCGAGATAGGCCGACATGCTATACTGACCTTCTTTTTTTCTTGCAGAATAGGTTGTTTTTGAGGTGTGGGTGAAACATTAAAAGGTCTATAATGCAAAAAATACCTCTAAACTGAGAATTTTATTGTGCTCCATATGAAATCTTCGTTAAACTTTGATTTTTGTGGAAAAAATAAACTCTGGAAAAACACCTTCCGATTTTGTCTCAAAATAAACTCCGAAAACGCAGAACGCTACCCATAGCTTCTCTGTGGTAAAGTCTTGATATCCTCAAAACCTACGTCAAGAGGATTTCACTGAACTCTCGACCATTGCTTGACCGGCACACTTCCAATGTAATAGGAAACATTAAGCTATACCTGTTGGTTCACCAAGTACGATCTGGTTCCGGTTATGCCAGAGAGTGTTTTAATTTCTCTAGAAGAGCGGTCGCAGAGCAAGCATGAGCTTTCATGAACATATCAACCGATTCATTTGACAGGCATTGTTCACAAATTCTGTTTGTTCAATGAATGTTTATCCCTTCTGAATTTTTCCTCTGACGCAGGAAGATTTGTTCCCTGCATGCTGCGGTGTCATACTCTTTGTCATCATGAACAGTCAGGTATGCAGTTCCATGAGGCGAATACTCTTTCGGAGACTCTTGCTCTTAAGGCTTTCGCCTTAAAAGGTGAAAGCCTTAGCATTCGCCTTAGCATTCGCCTTAGCATTTGCCTTAGCATTCACCGAAAGCATTCAACCGGTCCTCGAATGATCCTTCCTCTCATCTCCCTTACCGTGCCGAGGACCCCCAAAGGCATACGGTGCCCGTAGGACACTGTTGACCTCTGCCGATGGACGAATAGACTAGTCTGAGCTGGCCACTTGTCCCTTGGGTCTTCCCGCCCAGTGGTATGGGCCTGCGGCATCTAGGCCCCCTGTTTGGCTGGGGGGGGGGGGGTATTGTGTGAGAGTCGACCTATACTCCACCTCACAAGCTGCCGGCTGCAGCACTGTGGAAGCAACACGCCTTCTTAGCCAATAGGAAGGCCGAATGCCCCTCGAAATGTGCTCATACGCACTGGGTCCTCTGCTCATCATCTGTTTGCCATCCTGTTACATGCTCCATGGTTGGTGAATTGACGCTAAAAATATTTTGACGCTGTAACCATCAGCTGTGTTCATATGCATGCGACAGCAAGGCCTCGCTTTACCTGTACGCTTTCCCTGCAGTTACCTTGCAGTCTCCTTAGCAAGTATTACGGGCGAATGCCCTTACAAATGTTCACCTGTGCCACAGCATCTGCTCGGCGTCTACTCGGCGTATCCTTGGCGTTTGCTTGCTACCAATTCATTGCGTACCATGCTAGAGTGGGGTAGTAAATTAATGATGCAGAGAACGATTAGACTTTTATAGCATTCCGCATCGTCAACGCATCACCAATGCTAATGCTATGGTGCCATCTGCTAACTAGAAATCAAACCAGTTTTACTGCTCGGTGCCATGTCTGCAGTCCTAGCAGCATGAAAACAAGCAGCCGATCTCAATAATTACGACAAAACATACCTAATGTTTTGTCCACAGCTTGAGATGAGGCTTAGCAATGACGAATTTTGCCCTTTGTTTCTTGTTGACAGGGCAGAGATAAGTAAAAAGCACGAATTCGGATCGAAGTGGGTGGTAGGCGCTGCATGGGTGCTGCCATCTTCTGTGATTGCCTATTAGGATGGCTATTATGGTTACCGGCGGTAACTGCTACAGTAATTCTCGGTATACAACATGCATGAGCAAAGGTCTTAACATGTCATGTATCGCAGTACCGTATCATGTAGCGAGCAAAAATAAAACTCTTTAGTGTAGCCAATAATCAGCCAGTTACGCCCGGAACTATATACCGCTGCGCCAGGATATTGCCTGTGTACGCCTTGTACCTTCGGCAGTGCTGCAACCATGCCGTCCGAGAACTGTAGGTGAGGGTGAAGTAGAATCAAGCAAAGGGCATTGGGACAAAATTCTAGGCCTGGGCTGCTATTTTGTAGCGATGCGTTATGCTTTATTCTATGTTAGTCTTATCATCCACTGCTCACGGCCGGTTGATCCCGTTGATAATGTGAGCGTTGCGTCGCTTTGACTGCCGACGAAGTGTAAAAATCGCGAAAAGTCATTAACATCGGAAAAGGCATTGTTACAAAATACTGGCCGTTGTTTCACTTTTTGGCGATACCACAGCTGCGCAAAAAAAGTTCTAAAATTCATTTCGGTAGTGTCTTTTTTCAACATTTTCGCAGTCTAGGTTTCGAGATATCTGGCGTTCGGTGCAGTGGCGTTTCGAGATAAGGGGTGAAAAACCCATGGAGTTAACACCGAGCCAGGGAAAAAGTTCGACTTGTTCGATAATTCGAGAGTCGACTTGTTCGATAATTCGAGATTCGATTTATCCGATAATTCAAGACATAAGACTTCGAGTTAATGAGGGTTTACTGTACATTTAACATGAGGACACTCTACTTAAAGTCTCTATTTTTTATTTACAGACACCTTTTGATAAAGCTTGCATCACTTGTGTATTTTGACATGGGGATTTCAAATGTGCAAGGGGTTTCCCAATGCAAAAAAGTAGTGATCAAGATATTAAGAAATGCCTGTTTTTTGTGTGAGCTAGTTGGGAGGTGCGCTTTCTTTGAAATGCTGGTTATGAAGGGGCTATGAAGACTGATTTGGGCGAAAGTTATAGCATGCCAAAGTTTTAAGCATGAAATGCTTTTAGCTCCCGTTGTTAGTGACCTTCAAGAGACCTTTAGCGGAAATCTAGAGCCTTTATTCAGTCACTTGAAGACGAGAATGGGCTCGAGGATGAAACGAGAACATCTGGGCATCGTTGCGAGAGCAAAATGAGATCATCCGTGCAACCAGTCAAAACTTAAGAAAATGCGGTCTTTGGCCCCCAGCCCCCTTGTTCAGGACTGCAATATATACTCTAGTTGCTGCCCAAACAAGTTACAAAAGAAATATTGCATCCAAATTCTTCCTAATGTTTGCTCACAATGTCACTCAAGCTGTAACTTCTTGTACGCTGAACTTTTAAATTGCAATTTTTAGTAGCGACGTTCAAAAGGCAGATACAGTGCACCATACACTTGATTGTCATCTTTTGGCACTGAGACAGGGTTGCCTGTGCTCTTTTCAACTCCAGCAGTCTGCGAGTTCTGCAGTGCGGGTTTACGCCGCCTGCTTTAAGAAATGGAGCCAAGCAGCGTGTTCAGGCTGCCAGTGTCCGGCACGCAGGGGATGGTTGTTTGGCCGAGACGAGACTTGCAGCAAGGTTCAGTTAAAAATGGGTTCATTTCGGCTCAGTAAAGGCTCATTCACACTAGGCCAACACGACATCGATTTTGGTCTGCCGACTGTTGGAGACAGCGTTTTCCTTCCTGTAAACTGTTGGCCACAGTGTTTTCCATCCTGTAAACTGCTGTCACCAACAGTTGGCAGAACAAATCGGTGTCGTGTCGGCCTAGTGTGAATGAGCCTTAAGGTAGGTCACCACCTTCGAGAAAAAATTTGACAATTGTAGTCCAAAAGCTAAAATTATATTTTTGGCTTGTAAAGCTTAGGAAGTTTGAAATGTTAGAATGATGAAATTGCTAAAAATGTAAACAAAAAAATTTATATATTGTGAGACGACGCCCGGGACGAAGGCAGAGTTCTTGTATTGTCACACAGCGCGAGACAGCCCAAGAATACCAACCCGACAAAACGATGATGATTATGAGGATGGGTATATACACATGAAGACGATGATGAACTGCGCACTTAGCGCTCACAATATATCAAAATGTGCCAAAATATGCATGTTGCGCCGACAGTCATAACTACAAAATGGTTTGTGCGATTCAAATGCGACTTGGCAGGTACGTAATGAGGACACAAACCTGTGCATCTAACCACCACAATCACATCACTAAGCTAAGGTGCATTATCATAAAAAGACTGATAAAGATGATATCCGGCAGGTGTTTCACACAATGGGCCATATCATAAAAAGTTACTGCTCGTTTTCAGTCATTCTGCTTGAATGCACAGTTCCATATATAAAGAAATAGGACACAAAATTGTATGCAAAAATATTCATTAGAAGGAAAGTTATCACTGTTTGCATAACTGTAGGATGCAAAAACTTTTTAAAGAAAAATGGCTTTAAAGATTTGAACTGAATGTCAATATAATAAAAAAACATTCAATATGTCTAAAATCCACCAGGCTCATAGCTTGGGCCCTCTTTGCAAGCGGCACAATCTTCTTTTGAGCAAGCTGAAGTACACATTTTTTTCTGGCCCATTTTGCGTCCCCAGCTGACTTGCTTGCGGCCTTCCGCACATGATGAGTCACTGCGTTGACACTTCTTTTTCGTCCTGTACTTTGCCATATTTCATGGAGTACTTTAAGTTTCTCCTTGAAGGGCTAGAACTAAATCCGCAAGCTCGAAATGGCATACAAAAAAGCACAGTTGGCACAGATAACGCAAACGCAAACTAACGTGAATCAATGCAAACGCGCGCAATGTAAACAGTGTCGTAGCAGCCCGCAGCTCTCTTGTGGAACTTTTTAAATAAATCGAAAACATCATGTCCCCCAACATGCTTCCAAAAGCATTAGAACATACCTAAACAAATTAGCATTACGTAATATATATATGAAGAGACATTTATGACAAGATGGCAGATCGTGAGGAATCTGAAACCTTCAGTTTCAGTTTTGGATACATCTAGGAGGGGTTGGAAAAATGGTCATAACTTTTGAAAGGCCTAAGATAACTACATAATTCTTTTTGCTAAATATTCTTGAATAGACGGGGAGCTTGAATATGCCAAATCCCCCCCAATTTTATTTATTTTTTTCACAAAATGCATTTTTGAAAGTGGTGACCTACCTTAAGATTTCAGGCTTGTGTCGTGGCATCCATCTGCTTTGCCGGTAGCTATTTCATGCTTGCGTCAACTTTCGATTACGGGAGAGCCAACAATTTCAGAGTAGGAACTTGTAGTAACACACAGGACAAATTGTTACTGTTTGAAAATTCTGTAATAGTATTTGTTAATATTTTATGCCTACTTCATTCTCTCATTGTCTGCCTTTCTGACAAAAAAAATTGGGTGGGCTGTATCAGGGACGCAGCCATAATGGGCTAAACGAAACAACTTGTGCATGCTTGAGACGGCTTATGGGCACTATAGGGTACAGAAATGTGGTAACCAACGACACAATTCACATTTAATAACACATTAGAACGCTTGCACGCATAACTGATATTACAGCTTGTTGGGGACCCGCAGGGGCACCTTGAGTCATCAAGGTGTTGGTGTGTGGCGTCACCACGGACCCCGAGCCCCCATACCAACGCTGTTATTCGTACCGTGGCTATAGGTTGTAAGGTGAAGGGTTAGAAACCACAAACGGTGGCAGTCGGGATCTTGGTCAAGCCCCGGCCGGTGGGCTCTTGCCTGGCTATCAGGCTGGAAGCTCCGGGACCCTGCTGAGAGTACGAGGGTGAACCTCAGTCGACATATCAGGAACCCTCAGTCTATACATGACGTATGGCATTTTCAAACCCAAAGAAAAATGATCGGTCTCTGAAAAGAGGCCGCACCGAAGTCCTAAGCAAAGAAAAAGTTTTCGAAACCTTTCCAAAGTTCCTAGTTATTCACTCAGATAATGACAAAGAACCCATTACATCGAAATCGGTCTTTAAAATCGCGAAGTCTCTAGAAAGATCAATTGGCAAGGAGTACTAGGCAAAAAATCTCGCGTCTGGTGACCTATTGATCGAAGTCCAAACAAAAGCGTAAAGCGAAGAACTTCAGAAACAAAAAGAAATTGCCGAGCAGAGCATGACAATCACACCACACCGTACTCTTAATTGCATACAAGGGGTGATCTCCGAAAAGCAATTGACGAACGAAACAGACGCAGACATCCTAGCAAATCTCCGAAGCCAAGGTGTCAGCGCTGTTCGAAGAATCACCATCCGAAGAGCAAATGAAGAGATCAAAACTAAGCACATAGTGATCACGTTCAACCGCAGCAGTCTACCAGAAAGAGTAAATGTGGCATACATCAGTTGTCCCGTGCGAGCATATGTCCCTAATCCGAGAAGATGTTTCAAATGTCAGCGGTACGGGCATGGCTCACAGTCCCGCCGAGGAAAAGTTACATGTGCAAATAGCGCAGAACATGATCATCCATCTGAGAACTGCAACAAAACAGTCATGAAATGTCCCAACTGTAGCGGTACCCACGTGGCGTACTCGCGATCCTGCGAAACTTTCAAAAAAGAGGAGGAAATCATTCAGCTTAAAGTAAAAGAAAATCTAACTTTTCCGGAAGCGCGCCGGAAACATGCACTGTTTTCAGGCGCACGCTATGTGGACGCAGCTCGTCGGAGGGCGGAGCGGCGTCTAGTGTCTACAGGCTGTCAGTACAGCTTTGCTGATCTGGCCTTGCCTCTTGCCCCCCGCGAGCAGCCACCGGCCGCTCAAAAGGCCCCTGCTGTCGAAGCGAGGGCCCCAAAGCCGACCAAGGTGCCCCAAGTGGGTTCTATTGTAGAGTCCACTGCGGCACCTGCTGTCCCTGCGGTACGTGCCCCTACGGACAGTGTACCGCGAAAGAGCGCGGCACCTTCAGGCACCCAGCTTGAACGAGTGCCTTTTGTGTCCAGGCTTTCTTAGGAAGCAATGGACACAACACCCAGTACATCGGGGACGCCTACCCCGAAACACCCTCCTTTGCCCACTGGCAGAGGGAAGGCAGGTCGCCAGCCAGTCGCTGCCCCTGGGAAGGGCACGTGACTAAATATTTCCTACAGTAAAGACAGATTTTCCGTCACCTATCCCACGTTTCTAACATATCAGGAAGTATTATGATACTAACAGCTACTCGATAAAATGGTCTTTATTGTTCACTGGAACTGTCCTGGACTAATACGTAACTTAGGTGACGTAAAAGATATTTTAAATCGGTTCTGTCCCCTAGCCGTGTGCGTTCAGGAGACAAATTTAGGCCTGAAAAACACGAACTTTTTGAAACAATACAAAGTGGTCCGCCGAGACCGTAGCACCACTGGTCGCGTTTCAGATGGCATGGCCATTATTATGCACTGTAGCACTACTGTGCAAGAAATCCGGTTAAATACGTGCCTTGAAGAAGTAGCCGTTAGTGTAGTATCATTTAAAACATTAACTATCCGCTCCATATACATCCCTCCTCATACGCAGGTATCAGTTAGAGACTTGGAGGAACTCTTTGAACAACTTCCAGAACCTTTTATATTGGTGGGCGATTTTAATGCGCACAGTCCCTTTTGGGGAAATCCGACAACAGACGGTAGAGGACTAACTATAGAAGATTTTATTCTAACAAATAACATCGGCATTCTTAACACAAATAACCCAACGTACTGCATACCAAGCACAGGAAGAATGAGTTGGCTTGATTTAGCTCTGTGTTCTCCTGATCTGTACGTCCACCTAAATTGGGAAGTACATGACAATCCATATGGAAGTGATCATCTCCCATGCCTTATACACCTCACACAACCAACTCCAACACCTACTAAACCACGGCGGTGGAAACTACACCTAGCAAACTGGACACTCTACACGACACATGCTGCATTAGAAAAAGAATACGACGAAAGCTTTAGCGTAGAGGAAATAAATGAAAGATTTACTGTCTGCCTTCTTCAAGCGGCATCTGTGTCAATACCCCAAACATCAGGTTTGGCACGAGAAAACCGAAAATCGTGGTGGACAGAAGAGTGTCGTACTGCAAAAAAGAAGCAAAATAAAGCTTGGGGCACCTTCAGGAGGTACCCAACATATGCCAACCTAATAAACTTCAAACAAGCCCGAGCTCAAGCACGTTACATCCGTAGAAGGGCAGAAAAAACCTCCTGGCAAAACTTTGTATCCCCTATCAATAGCTCGACATCAACCAAAAAAGTCTGGGAGGGTGTACGGAAAATGAACGGCGATTACACAGCCTACACAATCCCTCTGTTAACTCCTCCTGGTATTCAAACTACACTTCAAGAGCAGGCGGACATTTTAGGGGAACATTTTGCCCAAGTGTCAAGCTCATCAAACTACAATACGACTTTCCTTTCTTACAAAAGCACAACAGAAAAACAGAAGCTACCTACCAGAGGTGGTACGAAGGAAGAGTATAATAGTCTATTTAGTACAGACGAACTACGTAACACACTTGCTACACGCAAGCAAACAGCACCAGGCCTAGATAACATTCATTACGCAATGCTTCAACACTTATCTGAAGACGCAACAACTGCTTTACTCAAGTTCTTTAACAAAGTGTGGGTTACGGGCACAATACCGCAAGCATGGTAGAAGGCTGTAATCATCCCTTTCTTGAAAACAGGAAAACCACATACTCTACCTAATAGCTACCGTCCAATAGCCCTGACAAGCTGTCTGGCCAAGTCATTTGAAAGTATAGTAAATGTCAGACTAATGTTCACCCTAGAGCACCGTAACCTACTAGATACTAACAAGTGTGGCTTTCGAAAGATACGATCAACATTAGACCATTTAGTCCGGCTAGAAAACACAATACGAGAAGCATTTATACATAAACAACAGTGTCTAGCAGTCTTCTTCGATCTAGAAAAAGCCTACGACACTACCTGGAAGTTCGGAATTCTACGCGACTTGGTGGATATGGGGAATAAAAGGTAGAATGTTGAATAGCTTAGCTGACTTTCTCTCAAACCGCACCTTTCAGATACGCATTGGCACAACCCTCTCGCGCATTTTTATAGAAGAAAATGGTGTACCACAGGGTTGCATCCTAAGTACAACCCTCTTTAGAGTTAAAATGAATTCAATCGCAAAGATAATACCCAGCTCCATCGAACATTCTATATACGTGGATGACCTAGAAATAGCTTGCCGCTCTTCCAACATTAACACCTGCGAACGGCAGAGACAGCTAACTATAAACAGACTGTGTGAATGGGCAGACAAAAATGGGTTCCGATTTTCAAACAAGAAAACGTTGGCTGTGTTGTTCTCACGCAAACGAAGACTCCAGCCAGACCCCAATCTACACCTCAATAAACATGTACTGCCCGTGAAAAAGGAACACAAATTCCTAGGTTTGGTGTTTGATAACTCACTAACTTTCATCCCCCATATAAACTCATTAAAAACAAAAGCAAATAAGGCACTTAACATACTAAAGATTTTATCTCGAAAACGCTGGGGCTCGGACAGAACATGCATCCTACACTTATACCGATCGTTAGTGCGTAGCATTCTTGACTATGGCTCAGTTGTGTACGGATCAGCAAGGCCGTCATATCTTAGAAAACCAGATCCCGTGCATAACCTTGCCCTCCGACTTGCCACAGGTGCGTATAGAACATCTCCAGTTGCTAGCCTATATGTAGAAGCTAATGAACCATCTCTAGATGACAGACGCTCTTTGCTTTTGCTTGCATATTCACTAAAAATCTGCACATTACCTTCACACTCGTGTTTTAACATTATTACGCAGTGCCAAACAAGAACCCTTTATACCAACAGACCCTCTACTATAAGACCGCTTTGCCTTAGATTTGAAGAAATATGCAGAAAATTAAATATCCCACAGGAATATTTGCATGTTTTAAAAAGACCCCAAGCACTACCTCCATGGAATAACCTGCATACCACCTGCGATTTTTCGTTAACAAGCTTCAAGAAGAGCGAAGTACCACGGGAGCACCTGATCCAAGACTTCTACGCCATCCAAGAAAAATACCGAGACTTCGCAGAGTTTTACACGGATGGATACAAAACATACGAACACGTTGGCTGCGGAGTTATTGGAATAGGGTGGGAAAAAAGTGTACGTCTACCAAGTCATGCCTCAATCTTCACTGCCGAACTTTTCGCACTCTACCTAGCGGTAACCAAAACAATAGAAGACAACAACCATAACACAGTTATTTACAGCGATTCTCTGAGCGCACTTCAATCTTTAGCATCCAAAAAACACAGTTTACCGATTATAGGAGACATACTAAAAGCTATAGTAGAAGCAACCAATCATGGGAGACATATAATATTCTGCTGGGTACCAAGCCATGTCGGGATAAGCGGAAATGAAAAGGCAGATAAGTGTGCAGCTATAGCAAAACATAATCCCATCGAACACTTAGAAATACTGTCAACTGACTGGATAGCAGAATTTAGGCGAGCACTGAATCAAAAATGGCAATTAAGGTGGGACGAAAGCATACATAACAAACTCCATGTCATCAAACCAACACTTGGTGAATGGCAATCTTGTAGACACCAAGAACGCTTCATGGAAGTAGTTTTATGCCGACTTCGAATCGGACATACACACCTGACCCACAACTTCCTTCTACATAAAGAACAACAACAACCAACTTGTGAGAACTGTGGAGAATATTCATCCGGAAATCATTTTCTCATCTCTTGTCCGAAACTAGAACGAGAACGGAAGCAGATCTTTCATCACATATATGAAAAAAAAACATACCTTTTCACCCTGCACTATTAATTGGGGACAAACCTGAAGTAGAACTAAAACATGTGATCACATTTCTAAAAGCTGCACAAATACTACAGAAACTATAAGACACGTGTGCTTTAATACCCCACGTAAATAACATAAACCTACTTAATAACATCCGAAGTTTGCGCTAACCGGAACCTTGTGTTTGGTGCAAGATAGCCACAGTTGCTTTTGTGCCAAAAAACCCGACACACACACACACACACACACAGCTTGTTAGGGATCCTATAGTCTAATTTTGCAATCATGCTTGCTCGCTTATTTGTGGTGTGCCTGTTTGTTTTCCGGAGGGTCTTTTCGCATTAGGGTAAAGAAATGATCCCCCCCTTCTGGTGCCACCTGAGACATCCCTGTGCCACTTAAGCCCGCCACACTTGGGGGCCTGCCAAACTTTGATCTCTTTCGCTTGCCTCAATCTTCTGCACTTGTTCTTGCTATGGAGAATTACACATTTCACTATGGTCAGAGGGGTCGGATATCCCTCTGTCTTGCTGCCCGAGTCCCTTCACATCATTTCTGGACCCTACGTGTTGAATGCGGGGGTGCCATAGCTGAGCAACCATCAAATTTTCACGACCAATTGCACACTTGTAAGCCTTCCAACTCCTCATGAGCACAGGTCTGAGTTTGATGGATTATACCTACTATGGCAGAGTGAGCTCTCTCAAATGCAACAACTCTCTCTCGGATCGTAGTGCCGAGCTTGCTATGCCTCCCGGAACGCTGAGCAAGAGGATAAATTTAGCTCCGATCGCGTCATGTGTGGCGTGACAATCTGTGCATGCAACACATGCATGATCGAGTAATGGCTTTTATTCTCCAGCAATGATACTAAAGTAAAGCACGTGGGTTTAACAGCTTGCAAAGATATTGCTACACGCGTGTTGTATTTGGTCTTTCATACATCATGCGTTAAACTATAATACTATAACGTGTTTTAGTTACATGCGGTTTTAGCAAGCAATCTCTGACTGATTTTAAAGATGTTCCATGTCAAAAAGAATTGTTGTGATATGATAAGTAGAAGCAAAGATATTGTCCCCTCAAAACCGTAGCACCATTAGAAATTGTGTTTTGAGAAAATAATTAAAAGCCCATCAAAACATGCTTATGGTGATTATGGCAAAGGCTTATATGACCAAGGATGATGCAGGGGTCCAGTCAAGCAAAAATAAATGCCCTACACCAACCTGGAGCTAACAAATGCGAGAAAATTATTGTCCGATTTTTGCCTACAAAAATCAGTGTCTTTTCTATACCTTTTGTGTCACACAGACGCATACCCATTCTGGAGGTATGGCCAAGTGGGGCCCAAAAGGGCCATACCTAGTGGCAGATACCCAATGAGCCAAGAATCGATCATTCAAATACAGTGTAGACCGCTTATAACGTAAGTCGCTGGAGTCGCGAATATCCGCACTATAAGCGGTACCCCGCTATAACCAAAACATCTATTTTATTCTGATAATGGACACTCCAGGCGTATTTCTGCCGTCGTCACCGTGCTCTAGGTTCTGTATTCGCTTACTAAATAAATTAACAAGCACGGTGTCACGCACGCACAAGCAAACATGAGCACATCTTTCTTGTTCACCGCAGAAACAAACTGTCAAAACGCTCGAGTGACGAAGCGCGGCGAGCGAATTGACCTTCGTGTTATCATGCCTCTCGCTTCAACGCGACCTATAAGCGGCGAAAACACGGCGCGCGGTGGACTTTCCCCGTCGCAGATTGCTTTCAAGATAGGGCCAAGGCAATCGTATCGCCGAAGTGGATCGTCGCAGATTACGTCCTGTTTTGGTCCACTGAGACCGTTCCGCTTTGCGGGTGAAAATCTTCTCCTTCTGTTTGCGCCTGTCCTGAACACAAGTTTCTGATTATCCGAACGCCCGTGATGCAGGGCGCGGCTGAAAACTGGGGGAGTGGCGCCACTGCGATCAGTAATAATGCATATTTTTAAAACCTTACAATAGATTACGTGCTTTACGCGGAACGCTTAAATGTGTCACCTAATGATCTGAAGGACCCACGCTAACTCTGTGTTTGTACAAAATCGTCAAAACTGTTTCAGGGTCTCTTTAAGGCCCACAGTTGAGAAGCTATGCATGCATGCTAATGTCTGAGATGATGAAAGGCATGCAGTATGTGGTTTGCTTTCCCTCTGGCAATGTATGCAATCAATGAAGTGGTGCTTTCGCTTGCTTTTTGCAGTTGCTGTGCCACTTCTGCTTTCAGAGAAGCAATTGCCAACTTTCACAGGGCATCATGCGACTAAGAAGCAACCTCTGTCAACTCAATTGCCTGCCAAGAAAGTCCTGAAGCCCCTGCAGGAACTTGTCAGGACAGCCAACAGTTGTATGTAGCACATCATACTTATTCCTTAACTTTACATCATAACATCATACTATTAATAGATCCATGTAACTTGAAGAATAACTGAGCATAAGCAATCATAAGCATAAGACTTAAAAAGCACCTTATCTTGTTTGACAATATTTCACTTACAAAACACGTTGAAAGCAATAGTTTTCCTAAAGGTGGTGTTTGGCCAGAAAGTGTAAACTGAGAAAAATCAAGTAAAAGGTTGCAGAACATGCTACTTTAATTTATGGTGAATAGTAATTTGTCAAAAGGCCTCTGCTGCTTAGGATGTGCCTTCTTCCTCAATACGACTCTGCATGGTGGCAATCGCTTGGGGTCTTTTTTTTTTTTTTTTTCAGCTTCAGATTTGTCAAGCTCTCTTGTCTTTGCTCGTGAAATGCATCTTGAGTCCAAAGATATTGAACGTGCTCATCACCTTGGTCGCTATTCACCTAACCGGCACCATCCCCTCATTATCAAATTCACGTCATGTAAAACGAAAGAATCAGTCCTGTCTAATGGCTGAAAACTGTAAGGCACAAATTATAGCGTGAGGGAAGATTTTTCACCTGCAGTTCGGAACGCCCGCAAACATCTTATTGCCTACGTTAAAAGTCAATCTATTCCTTTTTCTATGCGTTTCAAGACGCTCGTCATGGGTTCCCAGCGCTATAAATATGACGAATCGATGAATCAGTAAAAAAGATTCAATAGCAACCAGTGCGCAAAATACGTGCAGTTAATAACCGCCCTTCCGCCCCTAGGAAGAACCTTTCCTTATTTGTTGTTTACACTAATGCCCGCAGTTTCATTCCCAAACCTGACGCAATATCAAATCTCGCGATGTCATCTAACAGCAACTTGCTAGTTCTAGCGGTAACGTGACTCACAAGTGTAATTAGGGACGAAGAAGTAGTCCAAGACTTGCCAAACTTCGATGTTTATTGCTGTGACCGTCAAGGTGCATGCGGGGGTGGAGTTCTTATCGCTTGCAGTAATGAATTATCCTGTACGCCAATTACTATCTCTTCCAACTTAGAAATACTATGGCTTCTTATTCGCTCTTCCCCTCGATGTGTCATTCTAGGCGTGTGCTACAAGCCACCTACCAGTAATCCCAACTTCTCACCAGAACTTAACAGTACTTTATGCCAGATTACAGCAAGCCATCCTAACGCTCATATACTTCTGTATGGTGACTTCAACTTCCCCATTATTGATTGTGTAATAACCTGACTTCAGAAATAAACAACGCAGGAGCGAAAGACTTTGTCGACATCTGTTTGAATTTTAACTTATCGCAGCTTATCTCAGAACCGACACGCGTAACGTGCGACTTCCCATATCCCCCCAATTTTATTCATTTTTTCACAAAATGCGTTTTTGAAAGTGGTGACATACCTTAAGCTTTCAAGCCTGTGTCGTGGCACCCATCTGCTTTTCCGGTAGCTATTTCATGCTTGCGTCAACTTTCGATTACGGGAGAGCCAACAACTTTTTAGAGTAGGAACTTGTAGTAACACACAGGACAAATTGGTACTGTTTGAAAATTCTGTAATAGTATTTGTTGATATTTTATGCCTACTTCATTCTCTCATTGTCTGCCTTTCTGACAAAAAAAATTGGGTGGGCTGTATCAGGGACGCAGCCATAATGGGCTAAACGAAACAACTTGTGCATGCTTGAGACGGCTTATGGGCACTATAGGGTACAGAAATGTGGTAACCAACGACACAATTCACATTTAATAACACATTAGAACACTTGCACGCATAACTTATATTACAGCTTGTTGGGGGTCCTATGGTCTAATTTTGCAATCATGCTTGCTCGCTTATTTGTGGTGTGCCTGTTTGTTTTCCGGAGGGTCTTTTCGCATTAGGGTAAAGAAATGATCCCCCCCTTCTGGTGCCACCTGAGACATCCCTGTGCCACTTAAGCCCGCCACACTTGGGGGCCTGCCAAACTTTGATCTCTTTCGCTTGCCTCAATCTTCTGCACTTGTTCTTGCTATGGAGAATTACACATTTCACTATGGTCAGAGGGGTCGGATATCCCTTTGTCTTGCTGCCCGAGTCCCTTCACATCATTTCTGGACCCTACGTGTTGAATGCGGGGGTGCCATAGCTGAGCAACCATCAAACTTTCACGACCAATTGCACACTTGTAAGCCTTCCAACTCCTCATGAGCACAGGTCTGAGTTTGATGGATTATACCTACTATGGCAGAGTGAGCTCTCTCAAATGCAACAACTCTCTCTCGGATCGTAGTGCCGAGCTTGCTATGCCTCCCGGAACGCTGAGCAAGAGGATAAATTTAGCTCCGATCGCGTCATGTGTGGCGTGACAATCTGTGCATGCAACACATGCATGATCGAGTAATGGCTTTTATTCTCCAGCAATGATACTAAAGTAAAGCACGTGGGTTTAACAGCTTGCAAAGATATTGCTACACGCGTGTTGTATTTGGTCTTTCATACATCATGTGTTAAACTATAATACTATAACGTGTTTTAGTTACATGCGGTTTTAGCAAGCAATCTCTGACTGATTTTAAAGATGTTCCATGTCAAAAAGAATTGTTGTGATATGATAAGTAGAAGCAAAGATATTGTCTCCTCAACCCGTAGCACCATTAGAAATTGTGTTTTGAGAAAATAATTAAAAGCCCATCACAACATGCTTATGGTGATTATGGCAAAGGCTTATTTGACCAAGGATGATGCAGGGGTCTAGTCAAGCAAAAATAAATGCCCTACACCAACCTGGAGCTAACAAATGCGAGAAAATTATTGTCCGATTTTTGCCTACAAAAATCGGCGTCTTTTCTACACCTTTTGTGTCACACAGACGCATACGCATTCTGGAGGTATGGCCAAGTGGGGCCCAAAAGGGCCATACCTAGTGGCAGATACCCAATGAGCCAAGAATCGATCATTCAAATACAGTGTAGACCGCTTATAACGTAAGTCGCTGGAGTCGCGAATATCCGCACTATAAGCGGTACCCCGCTACGTATAACCAAAACATCTATTTTATTCTGATAATGGACACTCCAGGCGTATTTCTGCCGTCGTCACCGTGCTCTAGGTTCTGTATTCACTTACTAAATAAATTAACAAGCACGGTGTCACGCACGCACAAGCAAACATGAGCACATCTTACTTGTTCACCGCAGAAACAAACTGTCAAAACGCTCGAGTGACGAAGCGCGGCGAGCGAATTGACCTTCGTGTTATCATGCCTCTCGCTTCAACGCGACCTATAAGCGGCGAAAACACGGCGCGCGGCGGACTTTCCCCGTCACAGATTGCTTTCAAGATAGGGCCAAGGCAATCGTATCGCCGAAGTGGATCGTCACAGATTACGTCCTGTTTTGGTCCACTGAAACCGTTCCGCTTTGCTGGTGAAAATCCTCTCCTTCTGTTTGCGCCAGTCCTGAACACAAGTTTCTGATTATCCGAACGCCCGTGATGCGGCCCGATTTCTGTCCGTCTCCGCATACACGATCACTTTCCTTTTAAATGCGGCATCATGATGAACTCGGTACTTCGTGCTGATAGAGCAGACGCAGAGAATGTGAAGACAGACGGTAGACTATTGCCTAAGCACGTGTACTGCAGCACATGGAGGAAGCTACAGTAGCTAGGCTCGACGTGCGTGCGAGGTGGCCATTTTGAAATGCCCACGGCTATATGGTAATGCAGATTTAGGGTCGTACTCGATTCATAGTGCACCCAATTTTAGGACCTGTTTTATCGAAAAAAAAAGTATGTGTTAGATTCGAGTAAATATGGTATTTGTAGCTTGAGGTTAGCGTTTGCCATCTAGGTTGACTGCCGAACTTCCAGGCAGCTGCACCGTAACCGGTATTTCATGTCCCGCAACTGCTCTATAAGCGATACGCATATACATAGAGTGCTATGGGAAAATTAACGGGAGTCTGAAAAGACTGTATTATATCCTGTCCTGCACTATAAGCGGTTACGTTATAAGTGGTCTATGCTGTATTTAATAAGCTTAAGGAAGTCAAATAAGCTGTTAAAGTTATTGAGAAGTCTGTGTTATAACAGGCTGTGTTAAAATGGCATGTAGTGCCCCTAGTGCCACTCATTGTCCTTTTAATGATCTAATGTTACTTTACATGCTCCTTCTAATGGTGTATTTGGTTGGTTGCTCTGATACCCTTGGTCAGAGTCAATAGCTGCCTTGGTCACCTGTAATTCGAGTGGGAGACAGTTTGAGGAGCCCCTTTTTTTATGGTATTTGTTTTTTGTTTTTTTCTGCAGGGCTACCACTTCATGCAGATATGGAGCCACGAATGCTGGATTCATACCAAAGCAATTCTACAGGGCAATCACTCTGTTCAGATATGCACCCTACAGGCGTGGAGCTGCAACGGCTGGAATCTTTGCAAAGCAGGCCTACAGAGCGGTCACTCCAGCACGACACTCAGCCTGCAGGCATGGCACCGCAAATACTGGAATCGGGGCGAAGCAGGCCTGCAGGTCACTCATTCCACTCAGATATACAGCCGGCAGGCATGAAGCGTTGAGCTCTTTTTCATCGTGGTTTGGAAGTGCGCTGCCATATTCCATTATTCCACCAAAATTCACATTGGCCTGCTCTAAACTGCTCCAAAACACAATTTTACTTGCTCCAAAAAATTACTTTAAAATGACTTTGGGCAGTCCCACCCCTGTTACAAGTTACCCTCCTACCTAGCCATGCTTTCTCTCAACTCGTTTGCCAAGTAATCGGGGCTAAGCTCCACCTTCACTGGTTCTGCGTCATGATGTGATGTTGTGTCGTATACGTCCGGTTGTCTTGGAACCAACGCACGAAACCTATCAAACCGCTCCGCTTACCGGCTGGCCGTTGATCCCCCACCAGAGCTATCCGAACAGCGTGCCTTGCGAGTGTTCGGTTGTAGTGCTGAGCGTGTCTGGTATTATGGTTACCGCAGGTGAGCAGGGCGTTTTGATGGATGGGCGGAGATGTAAACTAAACTAAAGGCGGACATACTACTACCGCTGTGAAGAAGGGGCTTTAGCGTAAACGTGAGTGGTGTACACGTTGCAGCCACCTGGTGGTGCAGAACTTAATCAGCCAAACACAGAGCTAATATTGCTGTAACGAAGTGTAAAGCCCAGACCACACGTATGCTTGTGGACGCGTGCAAGCTCGCGTCTACGCACCTTGCGAGAAATGGCGGTTTACGTCCACAAATATGCGCGACAGCGCACGCTCGCTGGCCTCACTCAAGTGGTGTCTGCCTTGGCAGACGCCACTTCATACTTTGTTAATGACAGTGTTTCAAAATGCTTCAATATCTGTAAACGTAATTGTTATATTTTTGGAGCTGTTAGATCAGCACAAAAAGTGAAGTAGCACTTTCTTGCATGGTATAAATCTGCTTCACTGAGAGTTGATTGTACAGTGCCGTCACTGCGTAGCCAGGCGTGCCTATGCGAGACAGCCCAAGCGCGCAATAACAGAGAGGAGCTGTTCACAGAGATCGCGCCGCGTTTCGACACGTACGAGCCGTGCTGCACTGCCTGCGCGTGCGTGGGCGCGCATCCACAAGTGTACGTGTGGTCTGGGCTTTAAATATTTTAAACATTTAAAAGGACGTGTTCACGATTACGCTGCTACCGAAAATTTACACCAGCAGCAAAGTAGAATACGCTTGGTTACTGCTATAGTAGCTCTGTGTTTGTGTGGTAGAGCTCTGTGTCACCAGGTGGCTGGGCACCGTGTGCAGGCTGTTCACGTTTGTGCCTCCATTCATCCGGTAAAATACCCAGTTCACTTGTGTTTGCGTTTACCCAAATACCGGACACGCTAAATGTCTCTTGTGGTAATAATGCTTCGTTGTGAACTGACTGCCACAAATGCGCAGATGCTGGCGCCGATCGGATACCGACATCTGATGCCCTGCAGCGACCCTGCTCGCATGTTGCCTTGCAGAGGGACATGATGTAACAGCTTGACATGTCGCCGATCGCTAGATTTGCAGCCCACAACGTAACAGGGCGATTCCTCATGATTGTGAAAAGAAAGCTCGAGACCAACACTGACCGTGCAGCTCGCGTCAACATGGAGAACATTGTAACACAAGCAGATGACACTTGCTGTATGCCGGAAGTGTTTGAGTGTAGTGATAAATTGTCATTGTGTATTCTGTTATTTGTTTTGTAGAATCAAATTAACCAACATTCCAGTTATTATGAACATTTGTTTGAGCATAATGTTTGAAAAATTATCAATGACGCGGCCTGGGCAGCCAATCGGATAGCTCGCCCTACTGACGTCATATGGTCACCACACGCCACTTGATCAGGGACTTGCAACTTGTGGAACAGTGCGAAAAATAACAAGGAAGGGACGACGATAGAGACAGAGTGAAAAGAGCGCAGACTTCCAACTGTTTATTCTACTGACGATGCTAGGCATATGTACACATACAAAGCGTCAGCAGGAAAGGAAAAGCAAGCAAAATAAGGAAAGAAACAACAGTCAGCATGAATGGCACAAGATGATATCAACATGGACACAATCACCAACCATCTAAAAACCGTAGATTTTCCTTGGTTATTGTTAGTGATGGCATGCTTACACACCTCTCTCTGGCACGAGCAATCTTAACCGCCTCAATTATGTCTCTGATGCACTGGTCTTTGTGTCGAGATACAATTCCGCTTTTTTTTAACTTGGGCATGCATGACTTGGTACGATGACGCGTAGTCTTATCACCACATTTACGGCAGTGTAAGCCAAGCTGGCCCTGATTACCGTTACTTACATTCTTGCTGTGCTCTCTTAGTCTGGTGTTTATGCACCTGCCAGTCTATCCAATGTATTTGTGTCCGCAAGCCAACGGCACTCGATATACGACGCCCTCTTCACAAGAAACAAAATGATCCTGATGTTGAGTCTTGCATGATTTCTGCTCTTTGATTGCACAGGTTTCTTTTCTTGCAAAGGATTGAAAGCTTTAGTGGAGCTGAAAACACATCATCAACGCCTACGCGTTTTCCAATCTTCTTTAGATTGTGGGCAGTTTGGTGGATGTACGGAATAATGGCTTTTTTCTTGTGCACGTCCGAACCTGCCACATCTTTCTTCTTAGATTGCCGAACTGCTCGCATTTTTTGCAACAAGCCCTCGGCCATGGAGACCACGAGGGGCTGCGGGTATCTTGCGTCAGACAGCCATCTATATTGAAGTGCTAGGCTTTCTTGGAGCATATGTTCACAAGACTTTGTTAGAGCATTAGTCAAGCAGTACTTAACAGTGCTACGCTTCACGAGCTTGGAGGGAGCAGATACTGCCGGAAATAAAGCTTTTTTCGCTCTCGGTTCATTACCCCAACATACGTCTTGATTAAAAAAATTAAGTCGTAGCTCTAACAACCTGACCGAATTCTTCTCGGGCAGTTCATGCGTCTAAATTAAAGGGGTTAAGTTGCGCTTGAAATTGTCATGCACGTTTCCAGCCGACTGGTAAAAATCCGCATTCTTGTTGTCAATGATGATTAGAAAGTCGTCCGCAAATCTAAAAACTTTGATTACACTAGTTCCATCGAGACGTGTGTTCATCTTTCTGTCGTGCATAGCTAAAAACAGATCGATGAGGACAGGTGCTATACATGACCCAATGCAAATTCCGTGTTTTTGCAAGTAAATACATTTGTCCCAAGTGGCAAAGGTAGATCTCAGATACGCCTCAAGCAGTTCCAAAAACACACTAACGGATTCTCCACAACTGTTTTGAAATGAGACGGCACCTAACCTGTCAATGGCCTGCTTAACACACAATATTAGTAGTGCATCTTGCGGTAAAGAGTAGAAAAGGCAGATACATTTGCATTCTTATGCTGCTGCAAGTATTCAGCAACCTGCGTGGAATTCCTAACTAGGAATGGGTCTTCAATTTTAAGCAAGGTTAGCTTATCTTGCAGAAAAACAGCTAAACATTTCTTTCATGTTCCCTTCTCTGAAATAATAACACGAAGGGGGCAGCTATCCTTATGAGTCTTTGCCGAAAAAAACATCCAAACAAGGTTTTTTCATTTCCTGGATTTGGTTTACAAGCGAAAGGATTCCTAAGTGTTTGCACACTTTCCTTGCTACTGACTGCCTCAGCCTTTCTAGGGCGCGGCTGAAAACTCGGGGGAGTGGCGCCACTGCGATCAGTAATAATGCACATTTTTAAAACCTTACAATAGATTACGTGCTTTACGCGGAACGCTTAAATGTGTCACCTAATGATCTGAAGGACCCACGCTAACTCTGTGTTTGTACAAAATCGTCAAAACTGTTTCAGGGTCCCTTTAAGGCCCACAGTTGAGAAGCTATGCATGCATGCTAATGTCTGAGATGATGAAAGGCATGCAGTATGTGGTTTGCTTTCCCTCTGGCAATGTATGCAATCAATGAAGTGGTGCTTTCGCTTGCTTTTTGCAGTTGCTGTGCCACTTCTGCTTTCAGAGAAGCGATTGCCAACTTTCACAGCGCATCATGCGACTAAGAAGCAACCTCTGTCAACTCAATTGCCTGCCAAGAAAGTCCTGAAGCCCCTGCAGGAACTTGTCAGGACAGCCAACAGTTGTATGTAGCACATCATACTTATTCCTTAACTTTACATCATAACATCATACTATTAATAGATCCATGTAACTTGAAGCATAACTGAGCATAAGCAATCATAAGCATAAGACTTAAAAAGCACCTTATCTTGTTTGACAATATTTCACTTACAAAACACGTTGAAAGCAATAGTTTTCCTAAAGGTGGTGTTTGGCCAGAAAGTGTAAACTGAGAAAAATCAAGTAAAAGGTTGCAGAACATGCTACTTTAATTTATGGTGAATAGTAATTTATCAAAAGGCCTCTGCTGCTTAGGATGTGCCTTCTTCCTCAATACGACTCTGCATGGTGGCAATCGCTTGGGGTCTTTTTTTTTTTTCAGCTTCAGATTTGTCAAGCTCTCTTGTCTTTGCTCGTGAAATGCATCTTGAGTCCAAAGATATTGAACGTGCTCATCACCTTGGTCGCTATTCACCTAACCGGCACCATCCCCTCATTATCAAATTCGTGTCATGTAAAACGAAAGAATCAGTCCTGTCTAATGGCTGAAAACTGTAAGGCACAAATTATAGCGTGAGCGAAGATTTTTCACCTGCAGTTCGGAACGCCCGCAAACATCTTATTGCCTACGTTAAAAGTCAATCTATTCCTTTTTCTATGCGTTTCAAGACGCTCGTCATGGGTTCCCAGCGCTATAAATATGACGAATCGATGAATCAGTAAAAAAGATTCAATAGCAACCAGTGCGCAAAATACGTGCAGTTAATAACCGCCCTTCCGCCCCTTGGAAGAACCTTTCCTTATCTGTTGTTTACACTAATGCCTGCAGTTTCATTCCCAAACCTGACGCAATATCAAATCTCGCGATCTCATCTAACAGCAACTTGCTAGTTCTAGCGGTAACGTGACTCACAAGTCTAATTAGGGACGAAGAAGTAGTCCAAGACTTGCCAAACTTCGATGTTTATTGCTGTGACCGTCAAGGTGCATGCGGGGGTGGAGTTCTTATCGCTTGCAGTAATGAATTATCCTGTACGCCAATTACTATCTCTTCCAACTTAGAAATACTATGGCTTCTTATTCGCTCTTCCCCTCGATGTGTCATTCTAGGCGTGTGCTACAAGCCACCTACCAGTAATCCCAACTTCTCACCAGAACTTAACAGTACTTTATGCCAGATTACAGCAAGCCATCCTAACGCTCATATACTTCTGTATGGTGACTTCAACTTCCCCATTATTGATTGTGTAATAACCTGACTTCAGAAATAAACAACGCAGGAGCGAAAGACTTTGTCGACATCTGTTTGAATTTTAACTTATCGCAGCTTATCTCAGAACCGACACGCGTAACGTGCGACTTCCCATATCCCCCCCAATTTTATTCATTTTTTCACAAAATGCGTTTTTGAAAGTGGTGACATACCTTAAGCTTTCAAGCCTGTGTCGTGGCACCCATCTGCTTTTCCGGTAGCTATTTCATGCTTGCGTCAACTTTCGATTACGGGAGAGCCAACAACTTTTTAGAGTAGGAACTTGTAGTAACACACAGGACAAATTGGTACTGTTTGAAAATTCTGTAATAGTATTTGTTGATATTTTATGCCTACTTCATTCTCTCATTGTCTGCCTTTCTGACAAAAAAAATTGGGTGGGCTGTATCAGGGACGCAGCCATAATGGGCTAAACGAAACAACTTGTGCATGCTTGAGACGGCTTATGGGCACTATAGGGTACAGAAATGTGGTAACCAACGACACAATTCACATTTAATAACACATTAGAACACTTGCACGCATAACTTATATTACAGCTTGTTGGGGGTCCTATGGTCTAATTTTGCAATCATGCTTGCTCGCTTATTTGTGGTGTGCCTGTTTGTTTTCCGGAGGGTCTTTTCGCATTAGGGTAAAGAAATGATCCCCCCCTTCTGGTGCCACCTGAGACATCCCTGTGCCACTTAAGCCCGCCACACTTGGGGGCCTGCCAAACTTTGATCTCTTTCGCTTGCCTCAATCTTCTGCACTTGTTCTTGCTATGGAGAATTACACATTTCACTATGGTCAGAGGGGTCGGATATCCCTCTGTCTTGCTGCCCGAGTCCCTTCACATCATTTCTGGACCCTACGTGTTGAATGCGGGGGTGCCATAGCTGAGCAACCATCAAATTTTCACGACCAATTGCACACTTGTAAGCCTTCCAACTCCTCATGAGCACAGGTCTGAGTTTGATGGATTATACCTACTATGGCAGAGTGAGCTCTCTCAAATGCAACAACTCTCTCTCGGATCGTAGTGCCGAGCTTGCTATGCCTCCCGGAACGCTGAGCAAGAGGATAAATTTAGCTCCGATCGCGTCATGTGTGGCGTGACAATCTGTGCATGCAACACATGCATGATCGAGTAATGGCTTTTATTCTCCAGCAATGATACTAAAGTAAAGCACGTGGGTTTAACAGGTTGCAAAGATATTGCTACACGCGTGTTGTATTTGGTCTTTCATACATCATGCGTTAAACTATAATACTATAACGTGTTTTAGTTACATGCGGTTTTAGCAAGCAATCTCTGACTGATCTTAAAGATGTTCCATGTCAAAAAGAATTGTTGTGATATGATAAGTAGAAGCAAAGATATTGTCTCCTCAAAACCGTAGCACCATTAGAAATTGTGTTTTGAGAAAATAATTAAAAGCCCATCACAACATGCTTATGGTGATTATGGCAAAGGCTTATTTGACCAAGGATGATGCAGGGGTCTAGTCAAGCAAAAATAAATGCCCTACACCAACCTGGAGCTAACAAATGCGAGAAAATTATTGTCCGATTTTTGCCTACAAAAATCAGTGTCTTTTCTATACCTTTTGTGTCACACAGACGCATACCCATTCTGGAGGTATGGCCAAGTGGGGCCCAAAAGGGCCATACCTAGTGGCAGATACCCAATGAGCCAAGAATCGATCATTCAAATACAGTGTAGACCGCTTATAACGTAAGTCGCTGGAGTCGCGAATATCCGCACTATAAGCGGTACCCCGCTATAACCAAAACATCTATTTTATTCTGATAATGGACACTCCAGGCGTATTTCTGCCGTCGTCACCGTGCTCTAGGTTCTGTATTCGCTTACTAAATAAATTAACAAGCACGGTGTCACGCACGCACAAGCAAACATGAGCACATCTTTCTTGTTCACCGCAGAAACAAACTGTCAAAACGCTCGAGTGACGAAGCGCGGCGAGCGAATTGACCTTCGTGTTATCATGCCTCTCGCTTCAACGCGACCTATAAGCGGCGAAAACACGGCGCGCGGCGGACTTTCCCCGTCACAGATTGCTTTCAAGATAGGGCCAAGGCAATCGTATCGCCGAAGTGGATCGTCACAGATTACGTCCTGTTTTGGTCCACTGAAACCGTTCCGCTTTGCTGGTGAAAATCCTCTCCTTCTGTTTGCGCCAGTCCTGAACACAAGTTTCTGATTATCCGAACGCCCGTGATGCGGCCCGATTTCTGTCCGTCTGCGCATACACGATCACTTTCCTTTTAAATGCGGCATCATGATGAACTCGGTACTTCATGCTGATAGAGCAGATGCAGAGAATGTGAAGACAGACTGTAGACTATTACCTAAGCACGTGTACTGCAGCACATGGAGGAAGCTACAGTAGCTAGGCTCGACGTGCGTGCGAGGCGGCCATTTTGAAATGCCCACGGCTATATGGTAATGCAGATTTAGGGTCGTACTCGATTCTCATGTGCACCCAATTTTTTTACCTGTTTTATCGAAAAAAAAAGTCTGTGTTAGATTCGAGTAAATGTGGTATTTGTAGCTTGAGGGGAGCGTTTGCCATCTAGGTTGGCTGCCGAACTTCCAGGCAGCTGCACCGTAACCGGTATTTCGTGTCCCGCAACTGCTCTATAAGCGATACGCACATACATAGAGTGCTATGGGAAAATTAACGGGAGTCTGAAAAGACCGTATTATATCCTGTCCTGCACTATAAGCGGTTATGTTATAAGTGGTCTATGCTGTATATAATAAGCTTAAGGAAGTCAAATAAGCTGTTAAAGTTATTGAAAAGTCTGTGTTATAACAGGCTGTGTTAAAACGGCATGTAGTGCCCCTAGTGCCACTCATTGACCTTTTAATGTTCTAATGTTACTTTACATGCTCCTTCTAATGGTGTATTTGGTTGGTTGCTCTGATACCCTTGGTCAGAGTCAATAGTTGCCTTGGTCACCTGTAATTCGAGTGGGAGACAGTTTGAGGAGCCCCTTTTTTTATGGTATTTGTTTTTTGTTTTTTTCTGCAGGGCTACCACTTCATGCAGATATGGAGCCACGAATGCTGGATTCATACGAAAGCAATTCTACAGGGCAATCACTCTGTTCAGATATGCACCCTACAGGCGTGGAGCCACAACGGCTGGAATCTTTGCAAAGGAGGCCTACAGAGCGATCACTCCAGCACGACACTCAGCCTGCAGGCATGGCACCACAAATACTGGAATTGGGGCGAAGCAGGCCTGCAGGTAACTCATTCCACTCAGATATACAGCCGGCAGGCATGAAGCGTTGAGCTCTTTTTCATCGTGGTTTGGAAGTGCGCTGCCATATTCCATTATTCCACCAAAATTCACATTGGCCTGCTCGAAACTGCTCCAAAAGGAAATTTACTCTGCTCAAAGCTGATCCAAAATGCAATTTTGTCTGCTCCAAACTGCTCCAAAACACAATTTTACTTGCTCCAAAAAATTACTTTACAATGACTTTGGGCAGTCCCACCCCTGTTACAAGTTACCCTCCTACCTAGCCATGCTTTCTCTCAACTCGTTTGCCAAGTAATCGGGGCTAAGCTCCACCTTCACTGGTTCTGCGTCATGATGTGATGTTGTGTCGTATACGTCCGGTTGTCTTGGAGCCAGCGCACGAAACCTGTCAAACCGCTCCACTTACCGGCTGGCCGTTGATCCCCCACCAGAGCAATCCGAACAGCGTGCCTTGCGAGTGTTCGGTTGTACCGCCGAGCGTGTCTGGTATTCTGGTTACCGCAGGTGAGCAGGGAGTTTTGATGGATGGGCGGAGATGTAAACTAAACTAAAGGCGGACATACTACTACCGCTGTGAAGAAGGGGCTTTAGCGTAAACGTGAGCGGTGTACACGGTGCAGCCACCTGGTGGCGCAGAACTTAATCAGCCAAACACAGAGCTAATATTGCTGTAACGAAGTGTAAAGCCCAGACCACACGTATGCTTGTGGACGCGTGCAAGCTCGCGTCTACGCACCTTGCGAGAAATGGCGGTTTACGTCCACAAATATGCGCGACAGCGCACGCTCGCTGGCCTCACTCAAGTGGTGTCTGCCTTGGCAGACGCCACTTCATACTTTGTTAATGACAGTGTTTCAAAATGCTTCAATATCTGTAAACGTAATTGTTATATTTTTGGAGCTGTTAGATCAGCATAAAAAGTGAAGTAGCACTTTCTTGCATGGTATAAATCTGCTTCACTGAGAGTTGATTGTACAGTGCCGTCACTGCGTAGCCAGGCGTGCCTATGCGAGACAGCCCAAGCGCGCAATAACAGAGAGGAGCTGTTCACAGAGATCGCGCCGCGTTTCGACACGTACGAGCCGTGCTGCACTGCCTGCGCGTGCGTGGGCGCGCATCCACAAGTGTACGTGTGGTCTGGGCTTTAAATATTTTAAACATTTAAAAGGACGTGTTCACGATTACGCTGCTACCGAAAATTTATACCAGCAGCAAAGTAGAATACGCTTGGTTACTGCTATAGTAGCTCTGTGTTTGTGTGGTAGAGCTCTGTGTCACCAGGTGGCTGGGCACCGTGAGCAGGCTGTTCACGTTTGTGCCTCCATTCATCCGGTAAAATGCCCAGTTCACTTGTGTTTGCGTTTACCCAAATACCGGACACACTAAATGTCTCTTGTGGTAATAATGCTTCATTGTGAAATGACTGCCACAAATGCGCAGATGCTGGCGCCGATCGGATACCGACATCCTGATGCCCTGCAGCGACCCTGCTCGCATGTTGCCTTGCAGAGGGACATGATGTCACAGCTTGACATGTCGCTGATCGCTAGATTTGCAGCCCACAACGTAACAGGGCGATTCCTCATGATTGTGAAAAGAAAGCTCGAGACCAACACTGACCGTGCAGCTCGCGTCAACATGGAGAACATTGTAACACAAGCAGATGACACTTGCTGTATGCCGGAAGTGTTTGAGTGTAGTGATAAATTGTCATTGTGTATTCTGTTATTTGTTTTGTAGAATCAAATTAACCAACATTCCAGTTATTATGAACATTTGTTTCGAGCATAATGTTTGAAAAATTATCAATGACGCGGCCTGGGCAGCCAATCGGATAGCTCGCCCTACTGACGTCATATGGTCACCACATGCCACTTGATCAGGGACTTGCAACTTGTGGAACAGTGCGAAAAATAACAAGGAAGGGACGACGATAGAGACAGAGTGAAAAGAGCGCAGACTTCCAACTGTTTATTCTACTGACGATGCTAGGCATATGTACACATACGAAGCGTCAGCAGGAAAGGAAAAGCAAGGAAATAAGGAAAGAAACAACAGTCAGCATGAATAGCACAAGATGATATCAACATGGACACAATCACCAACCATCTAAAAACCGTAGTTTTTCCTTGGTTATTGTTAGTGATGGCATGCTTACACACCTCTCTCTGGCACGAGCAATCTTAACCGCCTCAATTATGTCTCTGATGCACTGGTCTTTGTGTCGAGATACAATCCCGCTTTTTTTTAACTTGGGCATGCATGACTTGGTACGATGACGCGTAGTCTTATCACCACATTTACGGCAGTGTAAGCCAAGCTGGCCCTGATTACCGTTACTTACATTCTTGCTGTGCTCTCTTAGTCTGGTGTTTATGCACCTGCAAGTCTATCCAATGTATTTGCTGTCCGCAAGCCAACGACACTCGATATACGACACCCTCTTCACAAGAAACAAAATGATCCTGGTGTTGAGTCTTGCATGATTTCTGCTCTTTGATATTGCACAGGTTTCTTTTCTTGCAAAGGATGGAAAGCTTTAGTGGAGCTGAAAACACAACATCAACGCCTACGCGTTTTCCAATCTTCTTTAGATTGTGGGCAGTTTGGTGGATGTACGGAATAATGGCTATTTTCTTGTGCACGTCCGAACCTGCCACATCTTTCTTCTTAGATAGGCCGAACTGCTCGCATTTTTTGCAACAAGCCCTCGGCCATGGAGACCACGAGGGGCTCCGGGTATCTTGCGTCAGACAGCCGTCTATATTGAAGTGCTAGGCTTTCTTGGAGCATATGTTCACAAGACTTTGTTAGAGCATTAGTCAAGCAGTACTTAACAGTGCTACGCTTCACGAGCTTGGAGGGAGCAGATACAGCCGGAAATAAAGCTTTTTTCGCTCTCGGTTCATTACCCCAACATACGTCTTGATTAAAAAAATTAAGTCGTAGCTCTATAAACCTAATCGAATTCTTCTCGGGCAGTTCATGCGTCTAAATTAAAGGGGTTAAGTTGCACTTGAAATTGTCATGCACGTTTCCAGCCGACTGGTAAAAATCCGCATTCTTGTTGTCAATGATGATTAGAAAGTCGTCCGCAAATCTAAAAACTTTGATTACACTAGTTCCATCGAGACGTGTGTTGATCTTTCTGTCGTGCATAGCTAAAAACAGATCGATGAGGACAGGTGCTATACATGACCCAATGCAAATTCCGTGTTTTTGCAAGTAAATACATTTGTCCCAAGTGGCAAAGGTAGATCTCAGATACGCCTCAAGCAGTTCCAAAAACACACTAACGGATTCTCCACAACTGTTTTGAAATGAGACGGCACCTAACCTGTCAATGGCCTGCTTAACACACAATATTAGTAGTGCATCTTGCGGTAAAGAGTAGAAAAGGCAGATACATTTGCATTCTTATGCTGCTGCAAGTATTCAGCAACCTGCGTGGAATTCCTAACTAGGAATGGGTCTTCAATTTTAAGCAAGGTTAGCTTATCTTGCAGAAAAACAGCTAAACATTTCTTTCATGTTCCCTTCTCTGAAATAATAACACGAAGGGGGCAGCTATCCTTATGAGTCTTTGCCGAAAGAAACATCCAAACAAGGTTTTTTCATTTCCTGGATTTGCTTTACAAGCTGAAAGGATTCCTAAGTGTTTGCACAGTTTCATTGCTACTGACTGCCTCAGCCTTTCTAGGGCGCGGCTGAAAACTGGGGGAGTGGCGCCACTGCGATCAGTAATAATGCATATTTTTAAAACCTTACAATAGATTACGTGCTTTACGCGGAACGCTTAAATGTGTCACCTAATGATCTGAAGGACCCACGCTAACTCTGTGTTTGTACAAAATCGTCAAAACTGTTTCAGGGTCCCTTTAAGGCCCACAGTTGAGAAGCTATGCATGCATGCTAATGTCTGAGATGATGAAAGGCATGCAGTATGTGGTTTGCTTTCCCTCTGGCAATGTATGCAATCAATGAAGTGGTGCTTTCGCTTGCTTTTTGCAGTTGCTGTGCCACTTCTGCTTTCAGAGAAGCGATTGCCAACTTTCACAGCGCATCATGCGACTAAGAAGCAACCTCTGTCAACTCAATTGCCTGCCAAGAAAGTCCTGAAGCCCCTGCAGGAACTTGTCAGGACAGCCAACAGTTGTATGTAGCACATCATACTTATTCCTTAACTTTACATCATAACATCATACTATTAATAGATCCATGTAACTTGAAGCATAACTGAGCATAAGCAATCATAAGCATAAGACTTAAAAAGCACCTTATCTTGTTTGACAATATTTCACTTACAAAACACGTTGAAAGCAATAGTTTTCCTAAAGGTGGTGTTTGGCCAGAAAGTGTAAACTGAGAAAAATCAAGTAAAAGGTTGCAGAACATGCTACTTTAATTTATGGTGAATAGTAATTTATCAAAAGGCCTCTGCTGCTTAGGATGTGCCTTCTTCCTCAATACGACTCTGCATGGTGGCAATCGCTTGGGGTCTTTTTTTTTTTTCAGCTTCAGATTTGTCAAGCTCTCTTGTCTTTGCTCGTGAAATGCATCTTGAGTCCAAAGATATTGAACGTGCTCATCACCTTGGTCGCTATTCACCTAACCGGCACCATCCCCTCATTATCAAATTCGTGTCATGTAAAACGAAAGAATCAGTCCTGTCTAATGGCTGAAAACTGTAAGGCACAAATTATAGCGTGAGCGAAGATTTTTCACCTGCAGTTCGGAACGCCCGCAAACATCTTATTGCCTACGTTAAAAGTCAATCTATTCCTTTTTCTATGCGTTTCAAGACGCTCGTCATGGGTTCCCAGCGCTATAAATATGACGAATCGATGAATCAGTAAAAAAGATTCAATAGCAACCAGTGCGCAAAATACGTGCAGTTAATAACCGCCCTTCCGCCCCTTGGAAGAACCTTTCCTTATCTGTTGTTTACACTAATGCCTGCAGTTTCATTCCCAAACCTGACGCAATATCAAATCTCGCGATCTCATCTAACAGCAACTTGCTAGTTCTAGCGGTAACGTGACTCACAAGTCTAATTAGGGACGAAGAAGTAGTCCAAGACTTGCCAAACTTCGATGTTTATTGCTGTGACCGTCAAGGTGCATGCGGGGGTGGAGTTCTTATCGCTTGCAGTAATGAATTATCCTGTACGCCAATTACTATCTCTTCCAACTTAGAAATACTATGGCTTCTTATTCGCTCTTCCCCTCGATGTGTCATTCTAGGCGTGTGCTACAAGCCACCTACCAGTAATCCCAACTTCTCACCAGAACTTAACAGTACTTTATGCCAGATTACAGCAAGCCATCCTAACGCTCATATACTTCTGTATGGTGACTTCAACTTCCCCATTATTGATTGTGTAATAACCTGACTTCAGAAATAAACAACGCAGGAGCGAAAGACTTTGTCGACATCTGTTTGAATTTTAACTTATCGCAGCTTATCTCAGAACCGACACGCGTAACGTGCGACTTCCCATATCTCTCCCAATTTTATTCATTTTTTCACAAAATGCGTTTTTGAAAGTGGTGACATACCTTAAGCTTTCAAGCCTGTGTCGTGGCACCCATCTGCTTTTCCGGTAGCTATTTCATGCTTGCGTCAACTTTCGATTACGGGAGAGCCAACAACTTTTTAGAGTAGGAACTTGTAGTAACACACAGGACAAATTGGTACTGTTTGAAAATTCTGTAATAGTATTTGTTGATATTTTATGCCTACTTCATTCTCTCATTGTCTGCCTTTCTGACAAAAAAAATTGGGTGGGCTGTATCAGGGACGCAGCCATAATGGGCTAAACGAAACAACTTGTGCATGCTTGAGACGGCTTATGGGCACTATAGGGTACAGAAATGTGGTAACCAACGACACAATTCACATTTAATAACACATTAGAACACTTGCACGCATAACTTATATTACAGCTTGTTGGGGGTCCTATGGTCTAATTTTGCAATCATGCTTGCTCGCTTATTTGTGGTGTGCCTGTTTGTTTTCCGGAGGGTCTTTTCGCATTAGGGTAAAGAAATGATCCCCCCCTTCTGGTGCCACCTGAGACATCCCTGTGCCACTTAAGCCCGCCACACTTGGGGGCCTGCCAAACATTGATCTCTTTCGCTTGCCTCAATCTTCTGCACTTGTTCTTGCTATGGAGAATTACACATTTCACTATGGTCAGAGGGGTCGGATATCCCTCTGTCTTGCTGCCCGAGTCCCTTCACATCATTTCTGGACCCTACGTGTTGAATGCGGGGGTGCCATAGCTGAGCAACCATCAAATTTTCACGACCAATTGCACACTTGTAAGCCTTCCAACTCCTCATGAGCACAGGTCTGAGTTTGATGGATTATACCTACTATGGCAGAGTGAGCTCTCTCAAATGCAACAACTCTCTCTCGGATCGTAGTGCCGAGCTTGCTATGCCTCCCGGAACGCTGAGCAAGAGGATAAATTTAGCTCCGATCGCGTCATGTGTGGCGTGACAATCTGTGCATGCAACACATGCATGATCGAGTAATGGCTTTTATTCTCCAGCAATGATACTAAAGTAAAGCACGTGGGTTTAACAGCTTGCAAAGATATTGCTACACGCGTGTTGTATTTGGTCTTTCATACATCATGCGTTAAACTATAATACTATAACGTGTTTTAGTTACATGCGGTTTTAGCAAGCAATCTCTGACTGATTTTAAAGATGTTCCATGTCAAAAAGAATTGTTGTGATATGATAAGTAGAAGCAAAGATATTGTCTCCTCAACCCGTAGCACCATTAGAAATTGTGTTTTGAGAAAATAATTAAAAGCCCATCACAACATGCTTATGGTGATTATGGCAAAGGCTTATTTGACCAAGGATGATGCAGGGGTCTAGTCAAGCAAAAATAAATGCCCTACACCAACCTGGAGCTAACAAATGCGAGAAAATTATTGTCCGATTTTTGCCTACAAAAATCGGCGTCTTTTCTACACCTTTTGTGTCACACAGACGCATACGCATTCTGGAGGTATGGCCAAGTGGGGCCCAAAAGGGCCATACCTAGTGGCAGATACCCAATGAGCCAAGAATCGATCATTCAAATACAGTGTAGACCGCTTATAACGTAAGTCGCTGGAGTCGCGAATATCCGCACTATAAGCGGTACCCCGCTATAACCAAAACATCTATTTTATTCTGATAATGGACACTCCAGGCGTATTTCTGCCGTCGTCACCGTGCTCTAGGTTCTGTATTCACTTACTAAATAAATTAACAAGCACGGTGTCACGCACGCACAAGCAAACATGAGCACATCTTTCTTGTTCACCGCAGAAACAAACTGTCAAAACGCTCGAGTGACGAAGCGCGGCGAGCGAATTGACCTTCGTGTTATCATGCCTCTCGCTTCAACGCGACCTATAAGCGGCGAAAACACGGCGCGCGGCGGACTTTCCCCGTCACAGATTGCTTTCAAGATAGGGCCAAGGCAATCGTATCGCCGAAGTGGATCGTCACAGATTACGTCCTGTTTTGGTCCACTGAAACCGTTCCGCTTTGCTGGTGAAAATCCTCTCCTTCTGTTTGCGCCAGTCCTGAACACAAGTTTCTGATTATCCGAACGCCCGTGATGTGGCCCGATTTCTGTCCGTCTCCGCATACACGATCACTTTCCTTTTAAATGCGGCATCATGATGAACTCGGTACTTCATGCTGATAGAGCAGATGCAGAGAATGTGAAGACAGACGGTAGACTATTACCTAAGCACGTGTACTGCAGCACATGGAGGAAGCTACAGTAGCTAGGCTCGACGTGCGTGTGAGGCGGCCATTTTGAAATGCCCACGGCTATATGGTAATGCAGATTTAGGGTCGTACTCGATTCTCATGTGCACCCAATTTTTGGACCTGTTTTATCGAAAAAAAAAGTATGTGTTAGATTCGAGTAAATATGGTATTTGTAGCTTGAGGGGAGCGTTTGCCATCTAGGTTGACTGCCGAACTTCCAGGCAGCTGCACCGTAACCGGTATTTCATGTCCCGCAACTGCTCTATAAGCGATACGCACATACATAGAGTGCTATGGGAAAATTAACGGGAGTCTGAAAAGACCGTATTATATCCTGTCCTGCACTATAAGCGGTTATGTTATAAGTGGTCTATGCTGTATATAATAAGCTTAAGGAAGTCAAATAAGCTGTTAAAGTTATTGAAAAGTCTGTGTTATAACAGGCTGTGTTAAAATGGCATGTAGTGCCCCTAGTGCCACTCATTGACCTTTTAATGTTCTAATGTTACTTTACATGCTCCTTCTAATGGTGTATTTGGTTGGTTGCTCTGATACCCTTGGTCAGAGTCAATAGTTGCCTTGGTCACCTGTAATTCGAGTGGGAGACAGTTTGAGGAGCCCCTTTTTTTATGGTATTTGTTTTTTGTTTTTTTCTGCAGGGCTACCACTTCATGCAGATATGGAGCCACGAATGCTGGATTCATACGAAAGCAATTCTACAGGGCAATCACTCTGTTCAGATATGCACCCTACAGGCGTGGAGCCACAACGGCTGGAATCTTTGCAAAGGAGGCCTACAGAGCGATCACTCCAGCACGACACTCAGCCTGCAGGCATGGCACCACAAATACTGGAATTGGGGCGAAGCAGGCCTGCAGGTAACTCATTCCACTCAGATATACAGCCGGCAGGCATGAAGCGTTGAGCTCTTTTTCATCGTGGTTTGGAAGTGCGCTGCCATATTCCATTATTCCACCAAAATTCACATTGGCCTGCTCGAAACTGCTCCAAAAGGAAATTTACTCTGCTCAAAGCTGATCCAAAATGCAATTTTGTCTGCTCCAAACTGCTCCAAAACACAATTTTACTTGCTCCAAAAAATTACTTTACAATGACTTTGGGCAGTCCCACCCCTGTTACAAGTTACCCTCCTACCTAGCCATGCTTTCTCTCAACTCGTTTGCCAAGTAATCGGGGCTAAGCTCCACCTTCACTGGTTCTGCGTCATGATGTGATGTTGTGTCGTATACGTCCGGTTGTCTTGGAGCCAGCGCACGAAACCTGTCAAACCGCTCCACTTACCGGCTGGCCGTTGATCCCCCACCAGAGCAATCCGAACAGCGTGCCTTGCGAGTGTTCGGTTGTAGCGCCGAGCGTGTCTGGTATTCTGGTTACCGCAGGTGAGCAGGGAGTTTTGATGGATGGGCGGAGATGTAAACTAAACTAAAGGCGGACATACTACTACCGCTGTGAAGAAGGGGCTTTAGCGTAAACGTGAGCGGTGTACACGGTGCAGCCACCTGGTGGCGCAGAACTTAATCAGCCAAACACAGAGCTAATATTGCTGTAACGAAGTGTAAAGCCCAGACCACACGTATGCTTGTGGACGCGTGCAAGCTCGCGTCTACGCACCTTGCGAGAAATGGCGGTTTACGTCCACAAATATGCGCGACAGCGCACGCTCGCTGGCCTCACTCAAGTGGTGTCTGCCTTGGCAGACGCCACTTCATACTTTGTTAATGACAGTGTTTCAAAATGCTTCAATATCTGTAAACGTAATTGTTATATTTTTGGAGCTGTTAGATCAGCACAAAAAGTGAAGTAGCACTTTCTTGCATGGTATAAATCTGCTTCACTGAGAGTTGATTGTACAGTGCCGTCACTGCGTAGCCAGGCGTGCCTATGCGAGACAGCCCAAGCGCGCAATAACAGAGAGGAGCTGTTCACAGAGATCGCGCCGCGTTTCGACACGTACGAGACGTGCTGCACTGCCTGCGCGTGCGTGGGCGCGCATCCACAAGTGTACGTGTGGTCTGGGCTTTAAATATTTTAAACATTTAAAAGGACGTGTTCACGATTACGCTGCTACCGAAAATTTATACCAGCAGCAAAGTAGAATACGCTTGGTTACTGCTATAGTAGCTCTGTGTTTGTGTGGTAGAGCTCTGTGTCACCAGGTGGCTGGGCACCGTGTGCAGGCTGGTCACGTTTGTGCCTCCATTCATCCGGTAAAATGCCCAGTTCACTTGTGTTTGCGTTTACCCAAATACCGGACACACTAAATGTCTCTTGTGGTAATAATGCTTCATTGTGAAATGACTGCCACAAATGCGCAGATGCTGGCGCCGATCGGATACCGACATCCGATGCCCTGCAGCGACCCTGCTCGCATGTTGCCTTGCAGAGGGACATGATGTCACAGCTTGACATGTTGCCGATCGCTAGATTTGCAGCCCACAACGTAACAAGGGCGATTCCTCATGCTTGTGAAAAGAAAGCTCGAGACCAACACTGACCGTGCAGCTCGCGTCAACATGGAGAACATTGTAACACAAGCAGATGACACTTGCTGTATGCCGGAAGTGTTTGAGTGTAGTGATAAATTGTCATTGTGTATTCTGTTATTTGTTTTGTAGAATCAAATTAACCAACATTCCAGTTATTATGAACATTTTTCGAGCATAATGTTTGAAAAATTATCAATGACGCGGCCTGGGCAGCCAATCGGATAGCTCGCCCTACTGACGTCATATGGTCACCACACGCCACTTCATCAGGGACTTGCAACTTGTGGAACAGTGCAAAAAATAACAAGGAAGGGACGACGATAGAGACAGAGTGAAAAGAGCTCAGACTTCCAACTGTTTATTCTACTGACGATGCTAGGCATATGTACACATACGAAGCGTCAGCAGGAAAGGAAAAGCAAGGAAATAAGGAAAGAAACAGCAGTCAGCATGAATAGCACAAGATGATATCAACATGGACACAATCACCAACCATCTAAAAACCGTAGTTTTTCCTTGGTTATTGTTAGTGATGGCATGCTTACACACCTCTCTCTGGCACGAGCAATCTTAACCGCCTCAATTATGTCTCTGATGCACTGGTCTTTGTGTCGAGATACAATCCCGCTTTTTTTTAACTTGGGCATGCATGACTTGGTACGATGACGCATAGTCTTATCACCACATTTACGGCAGTGTAAGCCAAGCTGGCCCTGATTACCGTTACTTACATTCTTGCTGTGCTCTCTTAGTCTGGTGTTTATGCACCTGCAAGTCTGTCCAATGTATTTGCGTCCGCAAGCCAACGACACTCGATATACGACACCCTCTTCACAAGAAACAAAATGATCCTGGTGTTGAGTCTTGCATGATTTCTGCTCTTTGATATTGCACAGGTTTCTTTTCTTGCAAAGGATGGAAAGCTTTAGTGGAGCTGAAAACACAACATCAACGCCTACGCGTTTTCCAATCTTCTTTAGATTGTGGGCAGTTTGGTGGATGTACGGAATAATGGCTATTTTCTTGTGCACGTCCGAACCTGCCACATCTTTCTTCTTAGATAGGCCGAACTGCTCGCATTTTTTGCAACAAGCCCTCGGCCATGGAGACCACGAGGGGCTCCGGGTATCTTGCGTCAGACAGCCGTCTATATTGAAGTGCTAGGCTTTCTTGGAGCATATGTTCACAAGACTTTGTTAGAGCATTAGTCAAGCAGTACTTAACAGTGCTACGCTTCACGAGCTTGGAGGGAGCAGATACAGCCGGAAATAAAGCTTTTTTCGCTCTCGGTTCATTACCCCAACATACGTCTTGATTAAAAAAATTAAGTCGTAGCTCTATAAACCTAATCGAATTCTTCTCGGGCAGTTCATGCGTCTAAATTAAAGGGGTTAAGTTGCGCTTGAAATTGTCATGCACGTTTCCAGCCGACTGGTAAAAATCCGCATTCTTGTTGTCAATGATGATTAGAAAGTCGTCCGCAAATCTAAAAACTTTGATTACACTAGTTCCATCGAGACGTGTGTTGATCTTTCTGTCGTGCATAGCTAAAAACAGATCGATGAGGACAGGTGCTATACATGACCCAATGCAAATTCCGTGTTTTTGCAAGTAAATACATTTGTCCCAAGTGGCAAAGGTAGATCTCAGATACGCCTCAAGCAGTTCCAAAAACACACTAACGGATTCTCCACAACTGTTTTGAAATGAGACGGCACCTAACCTGTCAATGGCCTGCTTAACACACAATATTAGTAGTGCATCTTGCGGTAAAGAGTAGAAAAGGCAGATACATTTGCATTCTTATGCTGCTGCAAGTATTCAGCAACCTGCGTGGAATTCCTAACTAGGAATGGGTCTTCAATTTTAAGCAAGGTTAGCTTATCTTGCAGAAAAACAGCTAAACATTTCTTTCATGTTCCCTTCTCTGAAATAATAACACGAAGGGGGCAGCTATCCTTATGAGTCTTTGCCGAAAGAAACATCCAAACAAGGTTTTTTCATTTCCTGGATTTGCTTTACAAGTGAAAGGATTCCTAAGTGTTTGCACAGTTTCATTGCTACTGACTGCCTCAGCCTTTCTAGGGCGCGGCTGAAAACTGGGGGAGTGGCGCCACTGCGATCAGTAATAATGCATATTTTTAAAACCTTACAATAGATTACGTGCTTTACGCGGAACGCTTAAATGTGTCACCTAATGATCTGAAGGACCCACGCTAACTCTGTGTTTGTACAAAATCGTCAAAACTGTTTCAGGGTCCCTTTAAGGCCCACAGTTGAGAAGCTATGCATGCATGCTAATGTCTGAGATGATGAAAGGCATGCAGTATGTGGTTTGCTTTCCCTCTGGCAATGTATGCAATCAATGAAGTGGTGCTTTCGCTTGCTTTTTGCAGTTGCTGTGCCACTTCTGCTTTCAGAGAAGCGATTGCCAACTTTCACAGCGCATCATGCGACTAAGAAGCAACCTCTGTCAACTCAATTGCCTGCCAAGAAAGTCCTGAAGCCCCTGCAGGAACTTGTCAGGACAGCCAACAGTTGTATGTAGCACATCATACTTATTCCTTAACTTTACATCATAACATCATACTATTAATAGATCCATGTAACTTGAAGCATAACTGAGCATAAGCAATCATAAGCATAAGACTTAAAAAGCACCTTATCTTGTTTGACAATATTTCACTTACAAAACACGTTGAAAGCAATAGTTTTCCTAAAGGTGGTGTTTGGCCAGAAAGTGTAAACTGAGAAAAATCAAGTAAAAGGTTGCAGAACATGCTACTTTAATTTATGGTGAATAGTAATTTATCAAAAGGCCTCTGCTGCTTAGGATGTGCCTTCTTCCTCAATACGACTCTGCATGGTGGCAATCGCTTGGGGTCTTTTTTTTTTTTCAGCTTCAGATTTGTCAAGCTCTCTTGTCTTTGCTCGTGAAATGCATCTTGAGTCCAAAGATATTGAACGTGCTCATCACCTTGGTCGCTATTCACCTAACCGGCACCATCCCCTCATTATCAAATTCGTGTCATGTAAAACGAAAGAATCAGTCCTGTCTAATGGCTGAAAACTGTAAGGCACAAATTATAGCGTGAGCGAAGATTTTTCACCTGCAGTTCGGAACGCCCGCAAACATCTTATTGCCTACGTTAAAAGTCAATCTATTCCTTTTTCTATGCGTTTCAAGACGCTCGTCATGGGTTCCCAGCGCTATAAATATGACGAATCGATGAATCAGTAAAAAAGATTCAATAGCAACCAGTGCGCAAAATACGTGCAGTTAATAACCGCCCTTCCGCCCCTTGGAAGAACCTTTCCTTATCTGTTGTTTACACTAATGCCTGCAGTTTCATTCCCAAACCTGACGCAATATCAAATCTCGCGATCTCATCTAACAGCAACTTGCTAGTTCTAGCGGTAACGTGACTCACAAGTCTAATTAGGGACGAAGAAGTAGTCCAAGACTTGCCAAACTTCGATGTTTATTGCTGTGACCGTCAAGGTGCATGCGGGGGTGGAGTTCTTATCGCTTGCAGTAATGAATTATCCTGTACGCCAATTACTATCTCTTCCAACTTAGAAATACTATGGCTTCTTATTCGCTCTTCCCCTCGATGTGTCATTCTAGGCGTGTGCTACAAGCCACCTACCAGTAATCCCAACTTCTCACCAGAACTTAACAGTACTTTATGCCAGATTACAGCAAGCCATCCTAACGCTCATATACTTCTGTATGGTGACTTCAACTTCCCCATTATTGATTGTGTAATAACCTGACTTCAGAAATAAACAACGCAGGAGCGAAAGACTTTGTCGACATCTGTTTGAATTTTAACTTATCGCAGCTTATCTCAGAACCGACACGCGTAACGTGCGACTTCCCATATCTCTCCCAATTTTATTCATTTTTTCACAAAATGCGTTTTTGAAAGTGGTGACATACCTTAAGCTTTCAAGCCTGTGTCGTGGCACCCATCTGCTTTTCCGGTAGCTATTTCATGCTTGCGTCAACTTTCGATTACGGGAGAGCCAACAACTTTTTAGAGTAGGAACTTGTAGTAACACACAGGACAAATTGGTACTGTTTGAAAATTCTGTAATAGTATTTGTTGATATTTTATGCCTACTTCATTCTCTCATTGTCTGCCTTTCTGACAAAAAAAATTGGGTGGGCTGTATCAGGGACGCAGCCATAATGGGCTAAACGAAACAACTTGTGCATGCTTGAGACGGCTTATGGGCACTATAGGGTACAGAAATGTGGTAACCAACGACACAATTCACATTTAATAACACATTAGAACACTTGCACGCATAACTTATATTACAGCTTGTTGGGGGTCCTATGGTCTAATTTTGCAATCATGCTTGCTCGCTTATTTGTGGTGTGCCTGTTTGTTTTCCGGAGGGTCTTTTCGCATTAGGGTAAAGAAATGATCCCCCCCTTCTGGTGCCACCTGAGACATCCCTGTGCCACTTAAGCCCGCCACACTTGGGGGCCTGCCAAACATTGATCTCTTTCGCTTGCCTCAATCTTCTGCACTTGTTCTTGCTATGGAGAATTACACATTTCACTATGGTCAGAGGGGTCGGATATCCCTCTGTCTTGCTGCCCGAGTCCCTTCACATCATTTCTGGACCCTACGTGTTGAATGCGGGGGTGCCATAGCTGAGCAACCATCAAATTTTCACGACCAATTGCACACTTGTAAGCCTTCCAACTCCTCATGAGCACAGGTCTGAGTTTGATGGATTATACCTACTATGGCAGAGTGAGCTCTCTCAAATGCAACAACTCTCTCTCGGATCGTAGTGCCGAGCTTGCTATGCCTCCCGGAACGCTGAGCAAGAGGATAAATTTAGCTCCGATCGCGTCATGTGTGGCGTGACAATCTGTGCATGCAACACATGCATGATCGAGTAATGGCTTTTATTCTCCAGCAATGATACTAAAGTAAAGCACGTGGGTTTAACAGCTTGCAAAGATATTGCTACACGCGTGTTGTATTTGGTCTTTCATACATCATGCGTTAAACTATAATACTATAACGTGTTTTAGTTACATGCGGTTTTAGCAAGCAATCTCTGACTGATTTTAAAGATGTTCCATGTCAAAAAGAATTGTTGTGATATGATAAGTAGAAGCAAAGATATTGTCTCCTCAAAACCGTAGCACCATTAGAAATTGTGTTTTGAGAAAATAATTAAAAGCCCATCACAACATGCTTATGGTGATTATGGCAAAGGCTTATTTGACCAAGGATGATGCAGGGGTCTAGTCAAGCAAAAATAAATGCCCTACACCAACCTGGAGCTAACAAATGCGAGAAAATTATTGTCCGATTTTTGCCTACAAAAATCGGCGTCTTTTCTACACCTTTTGTGTCACACAGACGCATATGCATTCTGGAGGTATGGCCAAGTGGGGCCCAAAAGGGCCATACCTAGTGGCAGATACCCAATGAGCCAAGAATCGATCATTCAAATACAGTGTAGACCGCTTGTAACGTAAGTCGCTGGAGTCGCGAATATCCGCACTATAAGCGGTACCCCGCTATAACCAAAACATCTATTTTATTCTGATAATGGACACTCCACGCGTATTTCTGCCGTCGTCACCGTGCTCTAGGTTCTGTATTCACTTACTAAATAAATTAACAAGCACGGTGTCACGCACGCACAAGCAAACATGAGCACATCTTTCTTGTTCACCGCAGAAACAAACTGTCAAAACGCTCGAGTGACGAAGCGCGGCGAGCGAATTGACCTTCGTGTTATCATGCCTCTCGCTTCAACGCGACCTATAAGCGGCGAAAACACGGCGCGCGGCGGACTTTCCCCGTCACAGATTGCTTTCAAGATAGGGCCAAGGCAATCGTATCGCCGAAGTGGATCGTCACAGATTACGTCCTGTTTTGGTCCACTGAAACCGTTCCGCTTTGCTGGTGAAAATCCTCTCCTTCTGTTTGCGCCAGTCCTGAACACAAGTTTCTGATTATCCGAACGCCCGTGATGCGACCTGATTTCTGTCCGTCTCCGCATACACGATCACTTTCCTTTTAAATGCGGCATCATGATGAACTCGGTACTTCGTGCTGATAGAGCAGACGCAGAGAATGTGAAGACAGACGGTAGACTATTGCCTGAGCACGTGTACTGCAGCACATGGAGGAAGCTACAGTAGCTAGGCTCGACGTGCGTGCGAGGTGGCCATTTTGAAATGCCCACGGCTATATGGTAATGCAGATTTAGGGTCGTACTCGATTCTCATGTGCACCCAATTTTTGGACCTGTTTTATCGAAAAAAAAAGTATGTGTTAGATTCGAGTAAATATGGTATTTGTAGCTTGAGGGGAGCGTTTGCCATCTAGGTTGACTGCCGAACTTCCAGGCAGCTGCACCGTAACCGGTATTTCATGTCCCGCAACTGCTCTATAAGCGATACGCATATACATAGAGTGCTATGGGAAAATTAACGGGAGTCTGAAAAGACCGTATTATATCCTGTCCTGCACTATAAGCGGTTACGTTATAAGTGGTCTATGCTGTATTTAATAAGGCTTAAGGAAGTCAAATAAGCTGTTAAAGTTATTGAGAAGTCTGTGTTATAACAGGCTGTGTTAAAATGGCATGTAGTGCCCCTAGTGCCACTCATTGTCCTTTTAATGTTCTAATGTTACTTTACATGCTCCTTCTAATGGTGTATTTGGTTGGTTGCTCTGATACCCTTGGTCAGAGTCAATAGTTGCCTTGGTCACCTGTAATTCGAGTGGGAGACAGTTTGAGGAGCCCCTTTTTTTATGGTATTTGTTTTTTGTTTTTTTCTGCAGGGCTACCACTTCATGCAGATATGGAGCCACGAATGCTGGATTCATACGAAAGCAATTCTACAGGGCAATCACTCTGTTCAGATATGCACCCTACAGGCGTGGAGCCACAACGGCTGGAATCTTTGCAAAGCAGGCCTACAGAGCGGTCACTCCAGCACGACACTCAGCCTGCAGGTATGGCACCACAAATACTGAAATCGGGGCGAAGCAGGCCTGCAGGTCACTCATTCCACTCAGATATACAGCCGGCAGGCATGAAGCGTTGAGCTCTTTTTCATCGTGGTTTGGAAGTGCGCTGCCATATTCCATTATTCCACCAAAATTCACATTGGCCTGCTCTAAACTTCTCCAAAACACAATTTTACTTGCTCCAAAAAATTACTTTAAAATGACTTTGGGCAGTCCCACCCCTGTTACAAGTTACCCTCCTACCTAGCCATGCTTTCTCTCAACTCGTTTGCCAAGTAATCGGGGCTAAGCTCCACCTTCACTGGTTCTGCGTCATGATGTGATGTTGTGTCGTATACGTCCGGTTGTCTTGGAGCCAGCGCACGAAACCTGTCAAACCGCTCCGCTTACCGGCTGGCTGTTGATCCCCCACCAGAGCTATCCGAACAGCGTGCCTTGCGAGTGTTCGGTTGTAGTGCCGAGCGTGTCTGGTATTCTGGTTACCGCAGGTGAGCAGGGAGTCTTGATGGATGGGCGGAGATGTAAACTAAGCTAAAGGCGGACATACTACTACCGCTGTGAAGAAGGGGCTTTAGCGTAAACGTGAGCGGTGTACACGGTGCAGCCTCCTGGTGGCACAGAACTTAATCAGCCAAACACAGAGCTAATATTGCTGTAACGAAGTGTAAAGCCCAGACCACACGTATGCTTGTGGACGCGTGCAAGCTCGCGTCTACGCAAATTGCGAGAAATGGCGGTTCACGTCCACAAATATGCGCGACAGCGCACGCTCGCTGGCCTCACTCAAGTGGTGTCTGCCTTGGCAGACGCCACTTCATACTTTGTTAATGACAGTGTTTCAAAATGCTTCAATATCTGTAAACGTAATTGTTATATTTTTGGAGCTGTTAGATCAGCACATAAAGTGAAGTAGCACTTTCTTGCATGGTATAAATCTGCTTCACTGAGAGTTGATTGTACAGTGCCGTCACTGCGTAGCCAGGCGTGCCTATGCGAGACAGCCCAAGCGCGCAATAACAGAGAGGAGCTGTTCACAGAGATCGCGCCGCGTTTCGACACGTACGAGCCGTGCTGCACTGCCTGCGCGTGCGTGGGCGCGCATCCACAAGTGTACGTGTGGTCTGGGCTTTAAATATTTTAAACATTTAAAAGGACGTGTTCACGATTACGCTGCTACCGAAAATTTACACCAGCAGCAAAGTAGAATACGCTTGGTTACTGCTATAGTAGCTCTGTGTTTGTGTGGTAGAGCTCTGTGTCACCAGGTGGCTGGGCACCGTGTGCAGGCTGTTCACGTTTGTGCCTCCATTCATCCGGTAAAATGCCCAGTTCACTTGTGTTTGCGTTTACCCAAATACCGGACACGCTAAATGTCTCTTGTGGTAATAATGCTTCGTTGTGAAATGACTGCCACAAATGCGCAGATGCTGGCGCCGATCGGATACCGACATCCGATGCCCTGCAGCGACCCTGCTCGCATGTTGCCTTGCAGAGGGACATGATGTCACAGCTTGACATGTCGCCGATCGCTAGATTTGCAGCCCACAACGTAACAAGGGCGATTCCTCATGCTTGTGAAAAGAAAGCTCGAGACCAACACTGACCGTGCAGCTCGCGTCAACATGGAGAACATTGTAACACAAGCAGATGACACTTGCTGTATGCCGGAAGTGTTTGAGTGTAGTGATAAATTGTCATTGTGTATTCTGTTATTTGTTTTGTAGAATCAAATTAACCAACATTCCAGTTATTATGAACATTTGTTAGAGCATAATGTTTGAAAAATTATCAATGACGCGGCCTGGGCAGCCAATCGGATAGCTCGCCCTACTGACGTCATATGGTCACCACACGCCACTTGATCAGGGACTTGCAACTTGTGGAACAGTGCGAAAAATAACAAGGAAGGGACGACGATAGAGACAGAGTGAAAAGAGCGCAGACTTCCAACTGTTTATTCTACTGACGATGCTAGGCATATGTACACATACGAAGCGTCAGCAGGAAAGGAAAAGCAAGGATAATAAGGAAAGAAACAACAGTCAGCATGAATGGCACAAGATGATATCAACATGGACACAATCACCAACCATCTAAAAACCGTAGTTTTTCCTTGGTTATTGTTAGTGATGGCATGCTTACACACCTCTCTCTGGCACGAGCAATCTTAACCGCCTCAATTATGTCTCTGATGCACTGGTCTTTGTGTCGAGATACAATCCCGCTTTTTTTTAACTTGGGCATGCATGACTTGGTACGATGACGCGTAGTCTTATCACCACATTTACGGCAGTGTAAGCCAAGCTGGCCCTGATTACCGTTACTTACATTCTTGCTGTGCTCTCTTAGTCTGGTGTTTATGCACCTGCAAGTCTATCCAATGTATTTGTGTCCGCAAGCCAACGGCACTCGATATACGACGCCCTCTTCACAAGAAACAAAATGATCCTGATGTTGAGTCTTGCATGATTTCTGCTCTTTGATATTGCACAGGTTTCTTTTCTTGCAAAGGAGGGAAAGCTTTAGTGGAGCTGAAAACACAACATCAACGCCTACGCGTTTTCCAATCTTCTTTAGATTGTGGGCAGTTTGGTGGATGTACGGAATAATGGCTATTTTCTTGTGCACGTCCGAACCTGCCACATCTTTCTTCTTAGATTGCCGAACTGCTCGCATTTTTTGCAACAAGCCCTCGGCCATGGAGACCACGAGGGGCTGCGGGTATCTTGCGTCAGACAGCCGTCTATATTGAAGTGCTAGGCTTTCTTGGAGCATATGTTCACAAGACTTTGTTAGAGCATTAGTCAAGCAGTACTTAACAGTGCTACGCTTCACGAGCTTGGAGGGAGCAGATACAGCCGGAAATAAAGCTTTTTTCGCTCTCGGTTCATTACCCCAACATACGTCTTGATTAAAAAAATTAAGTCGTAGCTCTAACAACCTGACCGAATTCTTCTCGGGCAGTTCATGCGTCTAAATTAAAGGGGTTAAGTTGCGCTTGAAATTGTCATGCACGTTTCCAGCCGACTGGTAAAAATCCGCATTCTTGTTGTCAATGATGATTAGAAAGTCGTCCGCAAATCTAAAAACTTTGATTACACTAGTTCCATCGAGACGTGTGTTGATCTTTCTGTCGTGCATAGCTAAAAACAGATCGATGAGGACAGGTGCTATACATGACCCAATGCAAATTCCGTGTTTTTGCAAGTAAATACATTTGTCCCAAGTGGCAAAGGTAGATCTCAGATACGCCTCAAGCAGTTCCAAAAACACACTAACGGATTCTCCACAACTGTTTTGAAATGAGACGGCACCTAACCTGTCAATGGCCTGCTTAACACACAATATTAGTAGTGCATCTTGCGGTAAAGAGTAGAAAAGGCAGATACATTTGCATTCTTATGCTGCTGCAAGTATTCAGCAACCTGCGTGGAATTCCTAACTAGGAATGGGTCTTCAATTTTAAGCAAGGTTAGCTTATCTTGCAGAAAAACAGCTAAACATTTCTTTCATGTTCCCTTCTCTGAAATAATAACACGAAGGGGGCAGCTATCCTTATGAGTCTTTGCCGAAAAAAACATCCAAACAAGGTTTTTTCATTTCCTGGATTTGGTTTACAAGCGAAAGGATTCCTAAGTGTTTGCACACTTTCCTTGCTACTGACTGCCTCAGCCTTTCTAGGGCGCGGCTGAAAACTCGGGGGAGTGGCGCCACTGCGATCAGTAATAATGCAGATTTTTAAAACCTTACAATAGATTACGTGCTTTACGCGGAACGCTTAAATGTGTCACCTAATGATCTGAAGGACCCACGCTAACTCTGTGTTTGTACAAAATCGTCAAAACTGTTTCAGGGTCCCTTTAAGGCCCACAGTTGAGAAGCTATGCATGCATGCTAATGTCTGAGATGATGAAAGGCATGCAGTATGTGGTTTGCTTTCCCTCTGGCAATGTATGCAATCAATGAAGTGGTGCTTTCGCTTGCTTTTTGCAGTTGCTGTGCCACTTCTGCTTTCAGAGAAGCGATTGCCAACTTTCACAGCGCATCATGCGACTAAGAAGCAACCTCTGTCAACTCAATTGCCTGCCAAGAAAGTCCTGAAGCCCCTGCAGGAACTTGTCAGGACAGCCAACAGTTGTATGTAGCACATCATACTTATTCCTTAACTTTACATCATAACATCATACTATTAATAGATCCATGTAACTTGAAGCATAACTGAGCATAAGCAATCATAAGCATAAGACTTAAAAAGCACCTTATCTTGTTTGACAATATTTCACTTACAAAACACGTTGAAAGCAATAGTTTTCCTAAAGGTGGTGTTTGGCCAGAAAGTGTAAACTGAGAAAAATCAAGTAAAAGGTTGCAGAACATGCTACTTTAATTTATGGTGAATAGTAATTTATCAAAAGGCCTCTGCTGCTTAGGATGTGCCTTCTTCCTCAATACGACTCTGCATGGTGGCAATCGCTTGGGGTCTTTTTTTTTTTTCAGCTTCAGATTTGTCAAGCTCTCTTGTCTTTGCTCGTGAAATGCATCTTGAGTCCAAAGATATTGAACGTGCTCATCACCTTGGTCGCTATTCACCTAACCGGCACCATCCCCTCATTATCAAATTCGTGTCATGTAAAACGAAAGAATCAGTCCTGTCTAATGGCTGAAAACTGTAAGGCACAAATTATAGCGTGAGCGAAGATTTTTCACCTGCAGTTCGGAACGCCCGCAAACATCTTATTGCCTACGTTAAAAGTCAATCTATTCCTTTTTCTATGCGTTTCAAGACGCTCGTCATGGGTTCCCAGCGCTATAAATATGACGAATCGATGAATCAGTAAAAAAGATTCAATAGCAACCAGTGCGCAAAATACGTGCAGTTAATAACCGCCCTTCCGCCCCTTGGAAGAACCTTTCCTTATCTGTTGTTTACACTAATGCCTGCAGTTTCATTCCCAAACCTGACGCAATATCAAATCTCGCGATCTCATCTAACAGCAACTTGCTAGTTCTAGCGGTAACGTGACTCACAAGTCTAATTAGGGACGAAGAAGTAGTCCAAGACTTGCCAAACTTCGATGTTTATTGCTGTGACCGTCAAGGTGCATGCGGGGGTGGAGTTCTTATCGCTTGCAGTAATGAATTATCCTGTACGCCAATTACTATCTCTTCCAACTTAGAAATACTATGGCTTCTTATTCGCTCTTCCCCTCGATGTGTCATTCTAGGCGTGTGCTACAAGCCACCTACCAGTAATCCCAACTTCTCACCAGAACTTAACAGTACTTTATGCCAGATTACAGCAAGCCATCCTAACGCTCATATACTTCTGTATGGTGACTTCAACTTCCCCATTATTGATTGTGTAATAACCTGACTTCAGAAATAAACAACGCAGGAGCGAAAGACTTTGTCGACATCTGTTTGAATTTTAACTTATCGCAGCTTATCTCAGAACCGACACGCGTAACGTGCGACTTCCCATATCTCTCCCCAATTTTATTCATTTTTTCACAAAATGCGTTTTTGAAAGTGGTGACATACCTTAAGCTTTCAAGCCTGTGTCGTGGCACCCATCTGCTTTTCCGGTAGCTATTTCATGCTTGCGTCAACTTTCGATTACGGGAGAGCCAACAACTTTTTAGAGTAGGAACTTGTAGTAACACACAGGACAAATTGGTACTGTTTGAAAATTCTGTAATAGTATTTGTTGATATTTTATGCCTACTTCATTCTCTCATTGTCTGCCTTTCTGACAAAAAAAATTGGGTGGGCTGTATCAGGGACGCAGCCATAATGGGCTAAACGAAACAACTTGTGCATGCTTGAGACGGCTTATGGGCACTATAGGGTACAGAAATGTGGTAACCAACGACACAATTCACATTTAATAACACATTAGAACACTTGCACGCATAACTTATATTACAGCTTGTTGGGGGTCCTATGGTCTAATTTTGCAATCATGCTTGCTCGCTTATTTGTGGTGTGCCTGTTTGTTTTCCGGAGGGTCTTTTCGCATTAGGGTAAAGAAATGATCCCCCCCTTCTGGTGCCACCTGAGACATCCCTGTGCCACTTAAGCCCGCCACACTTGGGGGCCTGCCAAACATTGATCTCTTTCGCTTGCCTCAATCTTCTGCACTTGTTCTTGCTATGGAGATTAACACATTTCACTATGGTCAGAGGGGTCGGATATCCCTCTGTCTTGCTGCCCGAGTCCCTTCACATCATTTCTGGACCCTACGTGTTGAATGCGGGGGTGCCATAGCTGAGCAACCATCAAATTTTCACGACCAATTGCACACTTGTAAGCCTTCCAACTCCTCATGAGCACAGGTCTGAGTTTGATGGATTATACCTACTATGGCAGAGTGAGCTCTCTCAAATGCAACAACTCTCTCTCGGATCGTAGTGCCGAGCTTGCTATGCCTCCCGGAACGCTGAGCAAGAGGATAAATTTAGCTCCGATCGCGTCATGTGTGGCGTGACAATCTGTGCATGCAACACATGCATGATCGAGTAATGGCTTTTATTCTCCAGCAATGATACTAAAGTAAAGCACGTGGGTTTAACAGCTTGCAAAGATATTGCTACACGCGTGTTGTATTTGGTCTTTCATACATCATGCGTTAAACTATAATACTATAACGTGTTTTAGTTACATGCGGTTTTAGCAAGCAATCTCTGACTGATTTTAAAGATGTTCCATGTCAAAAAGAATTGTTGTGATATGATAAGTAGAAGCAAAGATATTGTCTCCTCAACCCGTAGCACCATTAGAAATTGTGTTTTGAGAAAATAATTAAAAGCCCATCACAACATGCTTATGGTGATTATGGCAAAGGCTTATTTGACCAAGGATGATGCAGGGGTCTAGTCAAGCAAAAATAAATGCCCTACACCAACCTGGAGCTAACAAATGCGAGAAAATTATTGTCCGATTTTTGCCTACAAAAATCGGCGTCTTTTCTACACCTTTTGTGTCACACAGACGCATATGCATTCTGGAGGTATGGCCAAGTGGGGCCCAAAAGGGCCATACCTAGTGGCAGATACCCAATGAGCCAAGAATCGATCATTCAAATACAGTGTAGACCGCTTGTAACGTAAGTCGCTGGAGTCGCGAATATCCGCACTATAAGCGGTACCCCGCTATAACCAAAACATCTATTTTATTCTGATAATGGACACTCCACGCGTATTTCTGCCGTCGTCACCGTGCTCTAGGTTCTGTATTCACTTACTAAATAAATTAACAAGCACGGTGTCACGCACGCACAAGCAAACATGAGCACATCTTTCTTGTTCACCGCAGAAACAAACTGTCAAAACGCTCGAGTGACGAAGCGCGGCGAGCGAATTGACCTTCGTGTTATCATGCCTCTCGCTTCAACGCGACCTATAAGCGGCGAAAACACGGCGCGCGGCGGACTTTCCCCGTCACAGATTGCTTTCAAGATAGGGCCAAGGCAATCGTATCGCCGAAGTGGATCGTCACAGATTACGTCCTGTTTTGGTCCACTGAAACCGTTCCGCTTTGCTGGTGAAAATCCTCTCCTTCTGTTTGCGCCAGTCCTGAACACAAGTTTCTGATTATCCGAACGCCCGTGATGCGGCCTGATTTCTGTCCGTCTCCGCATACACAATCACTTTCCTTTTAAATGCGGCATCATGATGAACTCGGTACTTCGTGCTGATAGAGCAGACGCAGAGAATGTGAAGACAGACGGTAGACTATTGCCTAAGCACGTGTACTGCAGCACATGGAGGAAGCTACAGTAGCTAGGCTCAACGTGCGTGCGAGGTGGCCATTTTGAAATGCCCACGGCTATATGGTAATGCAGATTTAGGGTCGTACTCGATTCTCATGTGCACCCAATTTTTGTACCTGTTTTATCGAAAAAAAAAGTATGTGTTAGATTCGAGTAAATATGGTATTTGTAGCTTGAGGGGAGCGTTTGCCATCTAGGTTGACTGCCGAACTTCCAGGCAGCTGCACCGTAACCGGTATTTCATGTCCCGAAACTGCTCTATAAGCGATACGCATATACATAGAGTGCTATGGGAAAATTAACGGGAGTCTGAAAAGACCGTATTATATCCTGTCCTGCACTATAAGCGGTTACGTTATAAGTGGTCTATGCTGTATTTAATAAGCTTAAGGAAGTCAAATAAGCTGTTAAAGTTATTGAGAAGTCTGTGTTATAACAGGCTGTGTTAAAATGGCATGTAGTGCCCCTAGTGCCACTCATTGTCCTTTTAATGTTCTAATGTTACTTTACATGCTCCTTCTAATGGTGTATTTGGTTGGTTGCTCTGATACCCTTGGTCAGAGTCAATAGTTGCCTTGGTCACCTGTAATTCGAGTGGGAGACAGTTTGAGGAGCCCCTTTTTTTATGGTATTTGTTTTTTGTTTTTTTCTGCAGGGCTACCACTTCATGCAGATATGGAGCCACGAATGCTGGATTCATACGAAAGCAATTCTACAGGGCAATCACTCTGTTCAGATATGCACCCTACAGGCGTGGAGCCACAACGGCTGGAATCTTTGCAAAGCAGGCCTACAGAGCGGTCACTCCAGCACGACACTCAGCCTGCAGGTATGGCACCACAAATACTGAAATCGGGGCGAAGCAGGCCTGCAGGTCACTCATTCCACTCAGATATACAGCCGGCAGGCATGAAGCGTTGAGCTCTTTTTCATCGTGGTTTGGAAGTGCGCTGCCATATTCCATTATTCCACCAAAATTCACATTGGCCTGCTCTAAACTTCTCCAAAACACAATTTTACTTGCTCCAAAAAATTACTTTAAAATGACTTTGGGCAGTCCCACCCCTGTTACAAGTTACCCTCCTACCTAGCCATGCTTTCTCTCAACTCGTTTGCCAAGTAATCGGGGCTAAGCTCCACCTTCACTGGTTCTGCGTCATGATGTGATGTTGTGTCGTATACGTCCGGTTGTCTTGGAGCCAGCGCACGAAACCTGTCAAACCGCTCCGCTTACCGGCTGGCTGTTGATCCCCCACCAGAGCTATCCGAACAGCGTGCCTTGCGAGTGTTCGGTTGTAGCGCCGAGCGTGTCTGGTATTCTGGTTACCGCAGGTGAGCATGGAGTTTTGATGGATGGGCGGAGATGTAAACTAAACTAAAGGCGGACATACTACTACCGCTGTGAAGAAGGGGCTTTAGCGTAAACGTGAGCGGTGTACACGGTGCAGCCACCTGGTGGCACAGAACTTAATCAGCCAAACACAGAGCTAATATTGCTGTAACGAAGTGTAAAGCCCACACCACACGTATGCTTGTGGACGCGTGCAAGCTCGCGTCTACGCACCTTGCGAGAAATGGCGGTTCACGTCCACAAATATGCGCGACAGCGCACGCTCGCTGGCCTCACTCAAGTGGTGTCTGCCTTGGCAGACGCCACTTCATACTTTGTTAATGACAGTGTTTCAAAATGCTTCAATATCTGTAAACGTAATTGTTATATTTTTGGAGCTGTTAGATCAGCACATAAAGTGAAGTAGCACTTTCTTGCATGGTATAAATCTGCTTCACTGAGAGTTGATTGTACAGTGCCGTCACTGCGTAGCCAGGCGTGCCTATGCGAGACAGCCCAAGCGCGCAATAACAGAGAGGAGCTGTTCACAGAGATCGCGCCGCGTTTCGACACGTACGAGCCGTGCTGCACTGCCTGCGCGTGCGTGGGCGCGCATCCACAAGTGTACGTGTGGTCTGGGCTTTAAATATTTTAAACATTTAAAAGGACGTGTTCACGATTACGCTGCTACCGAAAATTTACACCAGCAGCAAAGTAGAATACGCTTGGTTACTGCTATAGTAGCTCTGTGTTTGTGTGGTAGAGCTCTGTGTCACCAGGTGGCTGGGCACCGTGTGCAGGCTGTTCACGTTTGTGCCTCCATTCATCCGGTAAAATGCCCAGTTCACTTGTGTTTGCGTTTACCCAAATACCGGACACGCTAAATGTCTCTTGTGGTAATAATGCTTCGTTGTGAAATGACTGCCACAAATGCGCAGATGCTGGCGCCGATCGGATACCGACATCTGATGCCCTGCAGCGACCCTGCTCGCATGTTGCCTTGCAGAGGGACATGATGTCACAGCTTGACATGTCGCCGATCGCTAGATTTGCAGCCCACAACGTAACAAGGGCGATTCCTCATGATTGTGAAAAGAAAGCTCGAGACCAACACTGACCGTGCAGCTCGCGTCAACATGGAGAACATTGTAACACAAGCAGATGACACTTGCTGTATGCCGGAAGTGTTTGAGTGTAGTGATAAATTGTCATTGTGTATTCTGTTATTTGTTTTGTAGAATCAAATTAACCAACATTCCAGTTATTATGAACATTTGTTCGAGCATAATGTTTGAAAAATTATCAATGACGCGGCCTGGGCAGCCAATCGGATAGCTCGCCCTACTGACGTCATATGGTCACCACATGCCACTTGATCAGGGACTTGCAACTTGTGGAACAGTGCGAAAAATAACAAGGAAGGGACGACGATAGAGACAGAGTGAAAAGAGCGCAGACTTCCAACTGTTTATTCTACTGACGATGCTAGGCATATGTACACATACGAAGCGTCAGCAGGAAAGGAAAAGCAAGCAAAATAAGGAAAGAAACAACAGTCAGCATGAATGGCACAAGATGATATCAACATGGACACAATCAGCAACCATCTAAAAACCGTAGTTTTTCCTTGGTTATTGTTAGTGATGGCATGCTTACACACCTCTCTCTGGCACGAGCAATCTTAACCGCCTCAATTATGTCTCTGATGCACTGGTCTTTGTGTCGAGATACAATCCCGCTTTTTTTTAACTTGGGCATGCATGACTTGGTACGATGACGCGTAGTCTTATCACCACATTTACGGCAGTGTAAGCCAAGCTGGCCCTGATTACCGTTACTTACATTCTTGCTGTGCTCTCTTAGTCTGGTGTTTATGCACCTGCCAGTCTATCCAATGTATTTGTGTCCGCAAGCCAACGGCACTCGATATACGACGCCCTCTTCACAAGAAACAAAATGATCCTGATGTTGAGTCTTGCATGATTTCTGCTCTTTGATTGCACAGGTTTCTTTTCTTGCAAAGGATTGAAAGCTTTAGTGGAGCTGAAAACACAACATCAACGCCTACGCGTTTTCCAATCTTCTTTAGATTGTGGGCAGTTTGGTGGATGTACGGAATAATGGCTATTTTCTTGTGATGTTCTTGTGCACGTCCGAACCTGCCACATCTTTCTTCTTAGATTGCCGAACTGCTCGCATTTTTTGCAACAAGCCCTCGGCCATGGAGACCACGAGGGGCTCCGGGTATCTTGCGTCAGACAGCCGTCTATATTGAAGTGCTAGGCTTTCTTGGAGCATATGTTCACAAGACTTTGTTAGAGCATTAGTAAAGCAGTACTTAACAGTGCTACGCTTCACGAGCTTGGTGTGAGTAGATACAGCCGGCAATAAAGCTTTTTTCGCTCTCGGTTCATTACCCCAACATACGTCTTGATTAAAAGAAATTAAGTCGTAGCTCTAACAACCTGATCGAATTCTTCTCGGGCAGTTCATGCATCTAAATTAAAGGGGTTAAGTTGCACTTGAAAATGTCAAGCACGTTTCCAGCCGACTGGTAAAAATCCGCATTCTTGTTGTCAATGATGATTAGAAAGTCATCCGCAAGTCTAAAAACTTTGATTACACTAGTTCCATCGAGACGTGTGTTGATCTTTCTGTCGTGCATAGCTAAAAACAGATCGATGAGGACAGGTGCTATACATGACCCAATGCAAATTCCGTGTTTTTGCAAGTAAATACATTTGTCCCAAGTGGCAAAGGTAGATCTCAGATACGCCTCAAGCAGTTCCAAAAACACACTAACGGATTCTCCACAACTGTTTTGAAATGAGACGGCACCTAACCTGTCAATGGCCTGCTTAACACACAATATTAGTAGTGCATCTTGCAGGTAAAGAGTAGAAAAGGCAGATACATTTGCATTCTTATGCTGCTGCAAGTATTCAGCAACCTGCGTGGAATTCCTAACTAGGAATGGGTCTTCAATTTTAAGCAAGGTTAGCTTATCTTGCAGAAAAACAGCTAAACATTTCTTTCATGTTCCCTTCTCTGAAATAATAACACGAAGGGGGCAGCTATCCTTATGAGTCTTTGCCGAAAAAAACATCCAAACAAGGTTTTTTCATTTCCTGGATTTGGTTTACAAGCGAAAGGATTCCTAAGTGTTTGCACACTTTCCTTGCTACTGACTGCCTCAGCCTTTCTAGGGCGCGGCTGAAAACTCGGGGGAGTGGCGCCACTGCGATCAGTAATAATGCACATTTTTAAAACATTACAATAGATTACGTGCTTTACGCGGAACGCTTAAATGTGTCACCTAATGATCCAAAGGACCCACGCTAACTCTGTGTTTGTACAAAATCGTCAAAACTGTTTCAGGGTCCCTTTAAGGCCCACAGTTGAGAAGCTATGCATGCATGCTAATGTCTGAGATGATGAAAGGCATGCAGTATGTGGTTTGCTTTCCCTCTGGCAATGTATGCAATCAATGAAGTGGTGCTTTCGCTTGCTTTTTGCAGTTGCTGTGCCACTTCTGCTTTCAGAGAAGCGATTGCCAACTTTCACAGCGCATCATGCGACTAAGAAGCAACCTCTGTCAACTCAATTGCCTGCCAAGAAAGTCCTGAAGCCCCTGCAGGAACTTGTCAGGACAGCCAACAGTTGTATGTAGCACATCATACTTATTCCTTAACTTTATATCATAACATCATACTATTAATAGGTCCATGTAACTTGGTGTGATGTTGTCACCATGTCAGACATATATATATATATATATATATATATATATATATATATATATATATATATATAGATATATATTTTTATACAAAAGATATAGTGCAGGATAAGGGCAGGCACTTTTTAATGCCATTTGTGTAAAAATTATGTCAATTGGTTTGATGTTATCACCATGTCAGACATATATATATATATATACACAGTGAAGTAGACGCGTGTATGAAGCGGTTTATTGACGTTTCGGCCGGGGTGCGGCCTTCATCAGAATCTGATGAAGGCCGGACCCCGGCCGAAACGTCAATAAACCGCTTCATACGCGCGTCTACTTCACTGTGAATATTTACCCGGACCCAGAATCGCTTTTTTCTGGTATATATATATATATATATATATATGTGTATATATAGACACATACATACATACATACATACATACATACATACATACATACATACATACATACATACATACATACATACAAAAGATTTCGAAACTTAAAAAGCACCTTATCATGTTTGACAATATGTTACTTGTCTTTGGGAAAACTATCATTTTAAGTAAAATGGAGATATAATAATTGTGAATCGATGCCTTCTAGGTGGTCCATAGTGCAGGATAAGGGCAGCCACTTCTTTAATGCCACTTGTGTAAAAATTGTCACTTTTTTTTATGTTATCACCTGTGGGAATTCTCGGGTCCCATAACCGCCGCACGGACAGCGAACGTCGCGTCAAGCGCATGCGTGCCAGGGAGATTTGGGAGAGGGGAAACTTTCCTTCCGCGGGCGGCGCGCGGGAATGGATGGATGGATGGATGGATGAGGCTGAACCCTTTAATTCGGGCGGTGGCATACGCCACCTAGCCATGACTATTAACATAATTTGTACTTTGTGGTGGGTGAAATTTCACTCCTGCCTTGATTTTATCCACCAATCAGATAACCTCTGTTTGGTTATTTCTACCTGCTTAAAGTCTATTTTGCCTTCACTGTCCCTAAACCCCAATGCTTTGAAAAAATCAGCCCCGTTGCTTTGCACTGTAGGGTTAAGCCCTTTACAGAAAAGTATGAGGTGTTCAGCCGTTTCCTCTTCCTTTCCACATGCACCGCACAACGTGTCTATACCTTGGTACTTGACTCGGTACATCTTAATCCGCAATACTCCCGTCCTGGCTTCAAACAACAAAGAGCTTCCCCTAGAATTATCGTAGATATTTTATTTGGCAATTTCTTGCTTGAAAGTTCGGTATGTTCCCAGTGCTGATTTCGTCTGCATCCCCGTTTTCCACAGACCCCTCTCTGTTTCCTTAACCTTTTTCTTAACCGCTGTTTCCTGGTTATCACCCCTCCTGCAGTCCAAATATTTGATTGACAGTTTTCTGGTCAGCTTCCTCCATTTTGTATCAACATTCCTCATGTACAAATAACTGAAAACTCTCCTTGCCCACCGCTTTTCTGCCATTTCTCTCAATCGCTCCTCAAATTCTATCTTGCTGCTGGCTTCCCTGCCCTCGAATGACGTCCTTGAATGTCACCCTGTACCCCCTGATTTGGTGTATTTCCGTGTGCTCCCAGAGCCAGTCTACCTACCCCTCGCTGGTTAGCTTCCAACCTTGCTCGAACCTCTGATCTCATGCACAGGACCGCATTCCCGAAAGTCAAACTAGGGACCATCACCCCTTTCCAAATCCCTCTCACCGCTTCGTACCTATTGTAATTCCACAGTGCCCTATTTTTCATCACAGCTGCATTTCTGCTACCTTTAGCTGTCACATATTTTTCATGTTCCATTAGGTACTCAGCCCCATTGTTTATCCACACTCCAAGATATTTGTACTTATCCACCACCTCCAGAGTAACCTCCTGTATCCTATGCTCACTGACCTGATTATCATTAAAAGTCATGACTGCCGATTTTTCTTTACTGAACTTCAAACCTAAGCTATCTCCCTCTTTACCACAGATGTCCATTAATCTCTGCAAGTCTTCCTTGCTGTCAGCCATAAGTACAATGTCATCCGCGTACATCAGTCCTGGTAATGACTGTTTAATCCATTCTCCTTGCTTGAAATAGGAAAGGTTGAAGCCAAGTCCACTCCTCTCTAATTTTTTCTCTAATCCTTGTAAATACAGCGTGAACAACAGAGGTGACAGAGGGCACCCCTGCCTAAGCCCCTGCTGTATCTCTATAGGCCCAGATACCTTGTTTTCCCATTTTATAAGCACCTTGTTACTTTTATAGATATCTTTTAAATGATTTCTTACTCCATCTTCCACCTCTAGAGTGCCCAGTATGTCCCACAAATCCTTTTGGATTACACTGTCATAGGCTCCCTTGATATCCAGAAAGGCAAGCCATAGGGGCCTGTGTTCCTTTTCTGCTATTTCAATACACTGTATCAATGAGAACAGATTATATTCTAACCTTCTTTGTTTTCGGAACCCATTTTGTAGTTCCCCCAGCACCTCCTCGCTCTCCACCCATGCCTGCAGTCTGTCCTTTATAATCTGCATCACCACCCTGTAAACCACTGACGTCACTGTTATGGGACGGTAGTTGTTTATGTCGGCTTTGTCCCCCTTTCCCTTATATATCATGCTCATCCTGCTCAGTCTCCACCCGTCGGGGGCTTTACCGTCCATTATCATTTTGCTCACTGCCTGTCTTAATGCTTTTTTAGATTTTGGGCCCAATGTCTTTATCAACATAATTGGGATGCCATCAGGACCTGTCGACGTGCTACTAGGAACCCTCTTCTCTGCCCTTTCCCACTCGCTTTGTGCCAGTGGAGCCACTGCACTGACTAGTCCATCCTCACCTGATTGAGAACATGCTATGTTTCGTTCTTTAAATTTTTCTGTCATCATTGTTCTTATATGTTCCATTGCCTCCTCTCCCTCTAGTCGAACACCTTGAGCTGTAACTATAGACCTCTGCTCTAGGCTAGTCTTATTACTCAAGGAGTTGAGATGTTTCCAAAATTTCTTCGCTGCTTTTCTATCCTTTTTGTTTACTTCTGACAACCATTGGCTCCCCTTTCTTCTGATCTTCTCATTGATCAAATTGGATGCTTCCCTTCTACAGTTTAAGAAGTTATTCCATTTTCTGCCTACATCAGCTTCTGGTTCATCCCTCTGCTTTGAATATCTGTGTTCCCTGGATGCTTCCTGTCGTTTCTCTATGGTCTTCTTAACCTCCTCATCCCACCAGCTCTTGGGTTTACGTCTTCTGTTCCCTTTTGTCCTGACTCATACCTTAGTAAGCTCTAGCTCAAATAGTCCTGTTAAATTTGCATATGTCCATTTTGTTTTTGTATCCTCTGAAATTACTTCCTCAGTTTGCTGGGTTGCTATTTCAAGCTGCTTTTCCGAGTAAAATATCCCACCTGGTTGTTCATCTTGCCTCCTACTTACTTTCATTTCCCTTCTAAAACTCACCTTAATACGTTTGTGATCACTATCTAGACTTCTGGAGCCGTATTCGTCTAAGCTCATTACATTTAGCCTATCGTGCATCCTATGTGACATTAGTGCATAATCTATCCTCGACTGCAGGCTCCCTACCTCCCATGTTATGTGCCGTTCACACTTCTCAGTACTGTTGCATACAACTAAGTCATGCATTTCACACATATCCAGCATCATGTTGCCTGTTGAGTCTGTGTACCCGTCCATGTCTTCTATGTGTGCGTTCATATCTCCTAGTATAATAATCTCGCACCCTTCTCCTAGCTCATTAATGTCACTTGATATGCATTCCAGCATTTTTTTGTTTTCCTCTTTGGCATTTGCTCCTGTCCACAGGTATACAAAGCCAAGGAGTGTCTGCTCGCCTGCAACTTTCCCTTTTAGCCATAAATGCTCCTTGCATTCCTGTTTGACCCTTTGCCAGTTCATACTTTTATGAATGAATGCACCAATTCCACCCCCTTTTCTGCTGCCCTCTGTTCTATTGCAATATTCCCATGCATAGTCAGGATTACAGGGAGGTTGCTCCATGTCCCTAAGATGTGTCTCCACAAACCCGTATACCATCAGCTTTTCTTGCCTTAGTTGCTCGTCTATCTCCTCCCACTTCAGCCTATTCCTGCCACCTTGCATGTTAATGTACCCTATGTCAGAATGACCTTGCCCCTGGTGCTTACGTCTATTTCTTCTCCTACCGATTCTACGTTTCTTGAATCCTGGGGCCTCTCTGGGTCCGTCTTCGTCTACACTGGTGGTCTTAGGGCTCTGGGTCCCCACAAGAAAGCCGTAGCTTGGCGCCCTATCCTACTACCTACGCTCCCGCCCGTGGCACCACTGTAGTGAATGCCATCCTGTGCAAAAGGGTGGGAGCCAGACTCGTACACTTCCCGGTTTACCTCCATTATGCCGTACCCAAGTGGTCTGCTCAGACCCCTAATGACCCAGTTAGCCTCAAGCACCCTCCATTCCATCCCGCTAGCCTGGCCCCGGACATGTGGGATTGTGCATATGGTCACATGCACATTCGCAGAGGTTTCTCTGAGTTTACGCAACCCAACCTCTAACTGTCCGTTTAGGTTCTGGCTCCTTCCCTTCAGCACATCGTTGAGACCAGCATGGATAACGACCAGATGTTCATGCTCGAGGTTGTCCGATACCACCTTCTGAGCTTTTGCCATTGCGTCAACCATGCACTTCCCTGAGTGGGCCTCCACCCTCACCTGCCCGTCTGCCTTCACTGTTGTAAGGACGCCCTCCTTAACCCTAGCTACGTTGGAGTCCCCCACCACTAGGACCCTTCGCTCTACACGTTTGCCTCCCGCCTGCGATTGTCGTCCTCCAGTTCGCGCTAGCTGGTTCTCCACCCGCCGTGCGCCACTGACACGTGACGATGTGCTCCCTGCCGTTCGTCCCTTCCCACCCGAAGCCTGCCGCACTACCTCGCTGTAGAGTTGTGGAACCGCCGTGTTGCCGCCGGCTCTCGCCTGCTGTTCAACGGCCCCTAGGCGTCCCTCCCTGCTCTCATGGCATGCCTCTGCCTGAGTCTCCACGCTGTCCCCGCCGCCCGCCTGAGCTGACCGGGGATTACGCGCCGCCTGTACCATTAGCGCCTCCACCCGCTCTTCCAGCACGGCCCGCTTTTCCCGTTCTTCTTGTAGCTCGCCAGCTATTTGCTTTACCAGGACGGCCTCGGCCCCCTCCCTGTGAAGCAACTCGCGGATCCGAGTTTCGAGCTCAATTCGCCGCTCTCGCTCCACCTTCAGCTCCCCTTTGAGCTCTTCCACACTAGCTGCCCATTCCCCTTCCATCCGCCGCACAGCTCCCTTAAATCCTTCACACGACCTGCATGCGAAGCTAGCCTCCTCAGCGTCGGCTAAACTGGCGAAGTGCGTCTCGTCCAAATAACACCAACGTTTGCACTCCTCGCACTGCACCAGCTCGTCATCACCCCTGTCCTTCCTAGCCTGCCGCACCATTGTCCACCCGTCCACCTAACAAGAAAGCCCAATAAAATACCTAAACAAAACCCCACGGTAAGTCGTATGACAAACTCGCTATCTGGCTACCTCCGCTAGCTTCCCTAACGCGGTTTAAAACTGCCGCTTTACACTGCTTTCACCATGCAACACGTGCGCCACAACCCGCTTCCAAAAAAAAATCGCAAGCGCTATCAGCGCCACCGGGTAGGTCACGTGAGATCCCGCTGATATCGCCCGGGTCTCTTTGGTCCCCAGCAAGCGGCGACGGCGGAAGTCTCCACCGCCGCTCCCGTATTCCCGCACGTGGTTAGTCAACCGCGTTCTTGCCGTGGCAAACGCCGCGGCCCCCCTGTATTCCCCAGTTGGTAAGTCGGAAGCCCTTCTTTACCTAGTGTATTATTCTCTTCGAGGGAACCCTCAGTGATGTCAACTATAGCTAGCTGGCCTGCTCGAAGTGTTAGTTGCAGTCGTAATAAATGCTTTCCGAGTGTACACGTGGTTGTCGTCTTTTGTTTCCGCGAAGCTTGTACCGGACCGCGGTTGATGCGCAGGCATGCGCCAAACGCGGGGCTCGGTGTGTCGAGGCAGAGGGCCGTTGGCATCCCCCCCATATCCCGACACACCATGTCAGACATATATATATATATATATATATACATATATATAATACACATACATACATACATACATACATACATACAAAAGATTTCGAAACTTAAAAAGCACCTTATCTTGTTTGACAATATTTCACTTACAAAACACGTTGAAAGCAATAGTTTTCCTAAAGGTGGTGTTTGGCCAGAAAGTGTAAACTGTGAAAAATCAAGTAAAAGGTTGCAGAACGTGCTACTTTAATTTATGGTGAATAGTGATTTGTCAAAAGGCCTCTGCTGCTTAGGTTGTGCCTTCTTCCTCAATACGACTCTGCATGGTGGCAATCGCTTGAGGTCTTTTTTTTTTTTCAGCTTCAGATTTGTCAAGCTCTCTTGTCTTTGCTCGTGAAATGCATCTTGAGTCCAAAGATATTGAACGTGCTCATCACCTTGGTCGCTATTCACCTAACCGGCACCATCCCCTCATTATCAAATTCGCGTCATGTAAAACGAAAGAATCAGTCCTTTCTAACGGCTGAAAACTGTAAGGCACAAATTATAGCGTGAGCGAAGATTTTTCACCTGCAGTTCGGAACGCCCGCAAACATCTTATTGCCTACGTTAAAAGTCAATCTATTCCTTTTTCTATGCGTTTCAAGACGCTCGTCATGGGTTCCCAGCGCTATAAATATGACGAATCGACGAATCAGTAAAAAAGATTCCATAGCAACCTGTGCGCAAAATACGTGCAGTTAATAACCGCCCTTCCGCCCCTAGGAAGAACCTTTCCTTATCTGTTGTTTACACTAATGCCCGCAGTTTCATTCCCAAACCTGACGCAATATCAAATCTCGCGATGTCATCTAACAGCAACTTGCTAGTTCTAGCGGTAACGTGACTCACAAGTGTAATTAGGGACGAAGAAGTAGTCCAAGACTTGCCAAACTTCGATGTTTATTGCTGTGACCGTCAAGGTGCATGCGGGGGTGGAGTTCTTATCGCTTGCAGTAATGAATTATCCTGTACGCCAATTACTATCTCTTCCAACTTAGAAATACTATGGCTTCTTATTCGCTCTTCCCCTCGATGTGTCATTCTAGGCGTGTGCTACAGGCCACCTACCAGTAATCCCAACTTCTCACCAGAACTTAACAGTACTTTATGCCAGATTACAGCAAGCCATCCTAACGCTCATATACTTCTTTATGGTGACTTCAACTTCCCCATTATTGATTGGAATAACCTGACTTCCGCAGTAAACAACGCAGTAGCGAAAGACTTTGTCGACATCTGTTTGAATTTTAACTTATCGCAACTTATCTCAGAGCCGACACGTGTAACGTGCGACTGCGCAAACATTTTGGACCTTATGCTTACTAACCACCAGAAACCTTATCGGTTACGTACCTTCGTCCTATCAGCGACCACAGTGTGATTCATGCCACATTTGACTTTGCCCAGGCACCGCGTGTTCTTTCCAGCCAAACTATCAACCTATATGATAAAGCAAACTTCGAAGCTATAAATGAAGAATTGTGCACTTTTTTACCAGGTCTTTGAAACCTCATTCAATGAACGATCTGTTAAAGACAACTGGGAATTGTTTAGGAATAAAATGAATGAACTAGCAAACAAGTATATTCCGAAAATAACATTCCGTGTGAATCATCAGAACCCTTGGTTTAATAACAATGTAAAGAGGTTGGAAAATAAGAAAAAAAGACTTTTTCTTAATGCCAAGCAGAATTCAAGCCCAACTTAATGGGAAAATACTACACCGCTGAGAGAGAATACTTAGGTGCTGTCCGCAATGCAAATGGTCCTTTTTCAACAATGACTTACCTAACATGTTAACAGACAACCCCAAGAAATTTTGGAAAGTTATCAACCCAGGCAACACATGCACTATAACTCTTGTTAATGATACGGGGGAAATCATGCCTGAAACCGAATGCGCACTAATATTAACAACGCATTTTTGTCAGTATTTTCTAATGATAATAACGTTCCATTGTCTAATGTCCCCTTCAACATAGCTTCTAGCATGCTGAGCGTGGTGTTTTATCCTGATGGTGTTTTGCGCATTATTGAAAACCTTAAACTTCATCCTCAGCAGGTATAGATGATCTAAACTCTAAACTGCTAAAAATACAAAATAAATTTCTTCATCATTTTTGTTTCTTATATTCTCTCAGTCACTTTCTGCAGCTTCCATGCCTCATGAATGGAAGGGGAAAAAGGTCGTTCCCATCTACAAGTCTGGTAACATGAACACACCGCTAAATTATCGACCAATCTCTCTAACTAGCCTTCCGTGCAAAATCATGGAACATGTCATCTACTCCCCGATCATGAATCACTTGGATGCCAATCCATTTTTTCATTCGGCACAGCATGGGTGTTCCGTAAGGGCTTGTCTACCAAAACGCAACTAGCTTTGTTTCTGCATGACTTGCATACAAACCTTGACTCTAACCAACAAACTGACGCTATTTTCTGGACTATGAAAAGGCCTTTGACAAAGTTTCTCACCGCCACTTACTGCTAAAGCTTTCTTCTTTGAACTTGCACAGTGACGTACTCAAATGGCTCGAATCATTCCTTACTGATCGCTACCAATTCGTTTCTATAAATGACAAATCATCCACTCTTCTCCCTGTAACTTCTGGTGTCCCGCTGGGATCAGTTCTCGGTCCTCTTCTCTTTTTAATTTATATTAATGACTTACCCCTACATGTATCTTGCAAGTTACGAATTTTCGCTGATGACTGTGTGATTTACCATCCAGTTTCTAATGCTACTGATGAAAACACCTTACAACAAAGTCTTAACAACGTGTAGTCTTGGAGTGAGCAATGGCTAATAACTCTTAATCCCAACATATGTAAACATATATTTTTTACCCGCCTTTGTAACCCTTTCCTGTCCACTTGTACAATAGTAAACGTTCCCATAGAATCGGTAGAGTCATTTAAGTACTTGGGCGTAACACTTTCTCATGATCTCAGTTGGGGTACGCATATTTCCAACATACTTTCATCAGCTAGCAGAACTTTTGGCTTCATGAGACGACACTTGCATGACGCCCTGCAGAACGTAAACTCCTAGCTTTCAATTCCCTTATCAGACCGAAAGTTGAATACGCATCACCCATCTGGAATCCATATCAAGTCTATCTTGTTAACGCGCTCGAGTCCTTTCAAAACCGCGTCGTCAGATACATCGATTCATCACACTCGTACGACGTGAGCGTATCATCCTTAAGAGCAAAATCTGATCTACAGCCCCTTGCACATCGCCGCGCTACAGCCAGCCTTTGCCTCTTTCATAAGTTCTTTTACAGTTCCCTAATTCACGAGCCATATATCACACCATCCGCACGCATATCGCTACGAACTGGGCACCCATTACAAGTCTTACGGCCGCGCTCCCATACAACTACTTTTTCTTCGTCTTTTTTTTCCTGCACAGCATCAGACTGGAACGCCCTTCACCACCACGTCGCTGAAATCACTTGCCGACATCGTTCTTCGAAAATGTGTCTTTGTTGGCTGAAAAATAATCAGCTTTTTTCACGCGTCATTTTTTTTCCCTTCTTTCTGTTTTTATGCACTTGCGAACTGTAGCTTTCTTGTAGTTTTCTGAATACCTGTGTTTCTGTTGCATTATCAACTGTACCCACCCCTTATGTAATACCCCTAGCAAAGGGGTCTTTAAGGAAATAAAACTGAACTGAACAATCTACAGTTGAATCTCGTTAATTCGAACCAAATCACGCGGTGGCGCCTCCTACCGGCATTGCTCCGGCACCGCCATAGAGTAAAAAAAGCTTAGGAGAGACCCCTCAATGGCGCGTTGCGAACAAAACAAAACACAAAAATGCGCCGCAAATTTCACCCTCTCTCAAATGGCAAGGTCGCTGATTCTGCGTTGCGCCGGAACATGCGTGTCTCAGCCACGCTACCGTAGCCCCGCGTAGAAAATGGCAGTGAACCCTTCTTTCTCCTTTATGCTTCCTCTACTTTCTAGTCACGTGTTCACCTTGCAAACTGCCTCTACGGCACAGAGGGAAGC